>NW_008795125.1:147703-151336 GCF_000699145.1 Aptenodytes forsteri | reverse complement strand
TGGTTGGACTCAATGATCTTAAGGATCTTTTCCAACCTAAATGATTCTATGATTCTATGATTCTATTATTCTAGGATCATAGACAGTTCTTTTTATACAGTGTGGCCAGTTGCTATGTATATCACAGGTAACAATACAACATAAACTACACAGTTACACAAAGCTTTAAAAAACATGCCATTCATGAAGAAACGCAAACTTGAGCCTCTGTTGAAGTTCTTGACCTCTTATACTTCTCTTCCATTTTTCTCTTTTCTCATCAACAGCAATGCTAATATTTTTTCACCAAATGCTTTGGCAAAATTAACTTCTCAGTACAGCCATCTGAAAGAAATTAAGGCTCATTAATACCTTTTTTGAAGTCAAGGATTTGCAACAGAATATATTACAGGAAAATTTTAATGCTGGCTGATTAATCAGTTTTGTCTGACCTTGTTTAAATAACAAAAAATGAAAAAATTAAAAAAACCCAACCCATAGTGTAATTGCATCACTATTTTCTATATAATGCCTCTCCAGTTAGGTCTAAGCTTTTTTGGATGTAATGCAAGTGAACAGCAAGCTTTTAAAAACTGACCTAACACACTTTTAATGTTGCAGTTGGATCCTACAGACGCTGTAGCACTGAGCAATGTCTGAACATGGTGTAGATACAAAGGAAAAAATTATAACTGGAAATATGAAAGTAAAAGATAAACATATATCAAAACTAGGAAACTGTCTTGCAAAAGAACATGCATGAAATCTGTAGAAAGAAGAAATTAACCAAGACGTCTTGTGAATGGTAATCCTACAGGCAACCTTCCTTTGTTTCTTCTATTCTGTGTATTTTTATTTTCTTTGCTTTGACAACGAACATGTCCATCATAGTTTAAAATCACTGGTTTTTTTTCCAATTTTCTGTATGAATAAAGGATTTCCTACTATTTATTACTTTTGCAGTACCATAATTCTTCCACATTCTTTGTTTTTGTTTTGTTTTGTGTGTTGTCTTTTTTGGTTTGGGTTTTTTGTTTGTTTTTTTACACCCACAAGACTTTACTTAGATCAATGTCATTCATCCTTTTCATTCTTTTTCATAAAATAAGAGCTTCAATTTTATTTCAAATCCTCCACCACAGTAATTGAATTCTGCTAAAGGTTTTTTCCTACCTGCATCTACAATACTTTCCTTTAAAAAAGAACACATGCTAGTCTCACTGTTTTCTGTAGATATAATAAACAATACTTAAGGTAGCAATCAACTTTGTGCCAGGCTGAGTCACAAAGAAACTTCTAATTTTATCTCTTCTTAAAGTATTCCAGTACTTAAATGGTTATCCCTGGAACTGTTCATGAAATTAAGCTATTAATTTTCTTCAGCATGTAATGTTTTCAGCTATTCTATGGTTAGTACATTTGTTGTAAAATCTGTCCGTGTCAAAGAAGTTATGGTAATCTTGCCCTTTAGAATACAGAATCAAGAGCAAAGGTAGGAGATAACGACATTGGCTAACCAGGGAAAAGCTCTCTGAATCTTCAAACCAAGGGGTGTAAAATCAAGTTCCTAAGTGGAAAGTTTGGAACCTAGGTTAATAGCCTGATCTTGAAAAATGGATATATCAGTGACTCCCACTGCTTTTCTGAGAGCAACTGTGAAAGTTTAAGTTGAAATTCTGCCCCCATGTAAAGATGATGACCCACTATAAAGTGAATAGTGCAGTCATTAGTCATTGACTCATCACATCTTTGTCCCAACTCTAAAATGACCCCCATGATCAGCACACATGGTCACCTGCATTTGCACTGGATCCTATCTTTTTCTGTTTACACCATAATTGCAGAGTATACCTTTTGTTTTTTCAATGGGCATGTCAGATAGAGTGGTTCTGCAGAGACAAACAATGGACTCTGGACTTTCAAGATGGCTCTTGTGGTAAGCAGACCAAATCAGCATTATAAATGATCTAAAAATAAACTTATTGGTGTAGCTCACTAAATATGATTTTGCCAGTACTAGTAGAAAACCACAAGTGTTGCATTGACCCATTTACTTCTAAGTGAAGAACTGAGGACAGTTCTTCCTCTAGAAGACTCCCTCTAACACTCTATCACCTCTCTGATTGGGAAAGAGTGTTGCCATTGACCATGAAATTCAGATAAACATTGGAAGGATGAGCATAAATACTAGAGGAAGAGAGTAGCTATTAGGAAGTTTTTTTTTCTATAACAATTTTGAGGTTATTATTATTAATGAGTCTTTTTGTATTAATTTGAACTCTGAGTGTTAGCATTACTGTAAATAAACTAAGAACTGTTAAGTTTTTAATTAGTCTAACAATAAATTCCTGGCTTCATGTCTATATGACTTGTTCCCTTAGCCCATAACAAGATTATGAGTGTAACAATGATTACTGGGCAAAAGTTCAGTTTTTTTGCTAATGAAAGAACTATGTGTAACATGGAATGTACAGAATTTTTCCCAGGGTCAAGCTGATAATTACTTAGAAGAATGCCAGTTGTGATTGTTACTTAATTCCTCTTTCTTTTTGTGTATATTTACATCTGATAATTACACTAACATCTAAGATTATCTAAAGTAGGCTCTCACTAAGAAATATAATTTATTTGTATCTTGTTAGTTAGTTTGTTTTATCTCTTAGGGATAAGACAGGTTTCTAAGTTTTCTAAGTTTTTGAATGAAATGGAAATTGTACACACACTATAAACATGCCATGGCACTCACTTAAACAATTTGCATTTCAGTAAACTGGAAGTGAAAGAAAACACCAAGATAGAGAGCTACTTGCAGAGCCAGGAAAAGCCAGGGACAGAGCATACAGAGTTAGTTTTTTTGTTTTTTGAGGAAGAAAAAATGAAGGAGTTAGAGGAGCTGAGGAAAAAGCTGACGTGATGGAACTAGATCAAAGGGGAATGAGAATAGTAAAGAATAGTTAACCTTGCAGATGGATATGACAGGGAAAATAAATGGAAGTATTCATGTGAATAAAGTACAAGATTGACAGGTAAAGGAAGTTACATATTAGATGGTGATACTTAAGTTCATGAAAAAGTCAACAAATGCCATGTGACTGGGGAATGGGCATCAAGGACTGTGGATGCTGGAGTTACACTGAATGTAGAAATAATAGTGCTTGACATGGAATATAGCAGAAATGAAGGGGAGAACAGGTTAACAACAAAAGCCAAACAAGTCAACACAGCATTATCTCATAGATCCTTCATAGTAGGATCAAGTACAGAAACGAAGTACCTTTTGTGGCTAGTAGAACTGAGTTTACTAAACTTTCTTGAAGTAATACAAAAAAGGACATAGACACCCAGGAGGTTTAACAACAGAAAGTTGTGCAGTATAAATTATCTCTGTTGATGAAAAAAAAGAAGAACTGGAAAGTTAAAAATTAAGCATGGCTAAAAATAATGGACAGAGCAGTTCCGAATTCACAGTCAGAGTATTAGTAAGAAGGAGGCTAGAAGGAGCATGTGAATGGAATGAGCTGCTGGTCAAAGTAAATCAGCTTGGTAACAGAAAAATCTGAGGATAAACTATGTTGAATCATAGAATCATAGAATCATTAAGGTTGAAAAAGACCTCTAAGATCATCGAGTCCAACCATCAACCAAACACCGCCA
>NW_008795125.1:144359-145546 GCF_000699145.1 Aptenodytes forsteri | reverse complement strand
TCTTGAGTTGCCTGCCCCTTCTTCCACAAGTGGTAAACTCTCCTTTTTTTCCTGAGTCCCAGCAAGAGCTCCCCGTTCAGCCAGGCCGGTCGTCTTCCCTGCCCATTCTTCTTACGACGTACGGGGACAGCCTGCTCCTGTGCCTTTAAGACTTCCTTCTTGAAGAACGTCCAGCCTTCCTGGACCCTTTTGCCCTTCAGGACTGTCTCCCAAGGGACTCTCTCAACCAGCGTCCTGTACAGGCCAAAGTCCGCCCTCCGGAAGTCCATGGTTGCAGTTTTGCTGCCCCCCCTCCTTACTTCACCAAGAAGAAGAGTGGAAGAGATGAGTCATACCTAACAATCACACAAAAAAATAAGGGCAAGGAAAAATTAGACTAGAGGGACATTTAAAACACCAATATTAATGTAAAAATCACCATCAATGAGGATGGAAGATTAGATTCTTCACTCTCATGCTTTCTCTCAAAGTGAAAGCCCTTCCACACCCCAGCTTGGTTGGATGAACTAAGTGCTTCTCCTTGCAAACCTTTGGCAAAAAAAGCAAGCAGCAATTTCTTATGTGTAGGGCTTTTGCATGTGACTAAGAGCCAAATGTACACTCAGAGAGAGTGCAAAAAACAAACTGATTTGCGGAAGTTAGTTCAAATGGTGCCTACGCATTTGAGATCCCTAAGGTTGAGGGTAACAAACATGCATGCTAAGGTCAAAATTCTCAATAAAACACACACACAGATGACCATATTCATAAACTAAGAGTCTTGTTTGACAGAAAGTAAATTCAGGGACATTGATGTACAGGCATATATATTTTCTTATAGGGTTCCTTAAAAATACTTGCTGGTAAAATGGGATTTCAACTGAGAAGAAAAAAACATATCTTTTGTTAGTCCTTTGTAGGTTTAGCAGCACTTAATTTCATCAAATAGGGGCTATAAACCCAAGATTTTCATTGACAAAAGGGCCTGCCAGAATCTGGAAGATTATCCAATTACAACTTAAAAAATTTACAACAAAGACGATTGAGTAAAGGTACAATACATAGAAAAGAATCATAGAATAGTTTGGGTTGGAAGGGATCTCTAAAGGTCATCTAGTACAACCCCCCTGCCGTGGGCAGGCACATCTTCAACTAGATCAGGTTGCTCAGAGCCCCCTCCAACCTGACCTTGAATGTTTCCAGGGATG
>NW_008795125.1:123124-137009 GCF_000699145.1 Aptenodytes forsteri | reverse complement strand
CTTAGTGGCGCTGGTTGTTATACGGGGGGCAGATCAGTCTGCATTACTCATCTCCAGTGCTTCTCCTGGTGTGACAGGACTTTCCTCTTTGGCCTGCAGAGCTGTGAAGTGGTTCTGCAAGGGCACCTCAGGCTTCGGGGGAAGTCTCTTCCTCCTGCTAGTCCTTGCCTTTGCAACCGCCCATTCTTCCGCATTACTGGCCCCCCTGCTCCCTTCTGCATATGGCAGTGGGGGAGTTTTTGGCTGTCTGGCCATGGGCTGCGGGTCCGCTGCAGACTGCGCTTGGCACCAGCTATCTAGCTCCTTCTCTGCCTCCCTTATGTTACGATGAAAGTAATGTTGTTACGATGAATGTAAGTAATGTTGTTACGATGAAAGAAAAGAAGTCTCTGAAAGCATTAGGAAAAGAGAATGAAAGAGTGTGAGAGAGAGTGAGAGAGAGTGGGATCTTCACATTCTCATGTGAGTAAAGTGAGGAGAATTACACCTGTCCTTAAGTTTTGTGGTGAGTAAAGTTCCCTGGTGTCGCTTGTACCTGTTAGCTTTCCTTCCTTTCTTCTTTTCTTTTACTTCTCTCTCTCTCTCCCCCCTCCTCCTCTGTCCCCACCCCACCCCCACCCCCCTTTTTCTATGTGCCAATCTCATACTTATATGAAAAACTTCAATTAATTCTTATGGAGTAATTTTAGATTTACATGTGTTAACTAAAAGATGTGCTTAATTTAGAAGCTCTTTTTGGGGTGGTACCAACAGAGAATTAAAAATTGTTGTTAATCCAGGGCTGAGTCAAGAGACTGGTAGATGGCTTCTTCTCTTGGGAACAAAAAAGAGGTTCCAGAGAACCACTACTTTGGAAATCCCATCCAGATCAGGATTATCAGAGACTAGCCACTCTTTCAAGAGCTAACAGCCCTTCCTAGCTCTATCTAGGTACTGGGAGTTGTCCACGTAAGGAAACTGTATTATCATGCCTGGACAGAGAATTACGTGATCATGCATGCCCATCCTATATCCATGACAGCTATTGCAACTCCTGAACTGGCATAAGATAGTGTCCAGTTGATTCAGAAGCACTTGAGATGACTGCTTATCAAGGCCATTTATTCTTCTTTATTGCTAACAGGCAATAGGTGGACCTATTGCTAATAGGCATGGGTGGACCAACCTTACTGTTTAACCCTTGCAGCTTCAGATCTGAACTTCTGCTTCAGCCAGCATCTCTGTGAGTCAGTGGATTGCCTGGATGCAAGCTGGGAGCTCTGCTTAAAGAAATTTAAATGATTCAGAAGCTACAAGTAAAAATTGTTTCTCCCACAAAATTTATAGACTCAGTGTAAGAAAAGACATACCAGTGGCGTTTGAAAGCAAGATCCGTATTTTACATAGCTTTCCTATAATGGACTTTCTATAACATTATAGAAGGTGTTGATCTCTCCAGTACCTGACATTCTGCCTACAACCAGTTCAATCCCTGAGATACACTCATTATGATGAATACACTAATCAAACAAGTTTTAAGAATAGGTAGAACAGAGAAATTAGAAGTATTCTGAAACACTGCCATCTTGAGATACTTAAAAGAAAAAAACAGAAAAGCAGAGATTTTGCTGTCCTACATAGTCACATGCTAGTGTTTTATATTTCTCTTCCTAATGTATGCCTTTCTATCCTTGTTAAGCTTATGAATGCTGTTCTCAGTAAAATGAATGTAATTTTCTTTTAAAGTAATATACTGTTGTGGTTTAACCCCAGCTGGCAACTAAGCACCACACAACTGCTCGCTCACTCACCCCCCGCCCCGCTGGTGGGATGGGGGAGACAATTGGAACAGTAAAAGTGAGAAAACTCATGGGTTGAGATAAGAACAGTTTAAAAATTGAAATAAATAAAAAAATAATAATAGTAATAATAGTAATAATAGTAATAATAATAATAAAAGAATATACAAAGCAAGTGATGCACAATGCAATTGCTCACCATCTGCCGACCGATGCCCAGCCAGTTGCTGAGCAGTGGACCCCTCAGCGAGCTTTCCCTAGTTTATATACTGAGCATGGCATCATATGGTATGGAATATCCCTTTGGCCAGTTTGGGTCAGCTGTCCTGGCTGTGCCCCCTCCCAGCTTCTTGTGTATCTCCAGCCTTCTCAGTCGGTAGAGCATGGGAAGCTGAAAAGTCCTTGACTTAGTGTAAGCACTGCTTAGGAACAACTAAAACATCGGTGTGTTATCAACATTATTCTCATACTAAACCCAAAACACAGCACTATACCAGCTACTAGGAACAAAATTAACTCTATCTCAGCTGAAACCAGGACAGTATCCACCCCTTATTCATATAATTATTCTATATTATCCTGTTTAATGGTTTGAATAAATTCTGGCATTTCTTGAGAAAAAGAGAAACCCAGAAACTTTTAAAAAATTCCCCTTTTTTCTTTAAGATTACATTTATAGAAGTGTATTTGGTTTTGACAGCCTTTTATTTTTTCCTTTAAAAAAATAGGTTTTTTCTTTTTACTTTTCTTCTAATCATTTAGAGATAAAGGCAGGCACAGTTTTTTATAGTTTTGTTTGTTGCTTTTTTTCATGAATAAGGTCAACAGAAAAGCATTGCTTACCATGAAATGCAGCATGTTTGGCAGTAAATCACAAACTGCAGTATCTCACCTTCAGGATATTTAGTCTCTTCAAGTTGATAGTCTGAGCCAGCACTTGGAAGTACAAAATATGCTCTACCCTCCTACTTAAAATAATGAAAATACCAGTAATATCAACTACAATGAAAATACTGTTTCACACTCTCTGTTGTAATACCAATTATTGATAAAATAGTCAATGTCCTATTAATAATGCTAACATCCAGTTTGTATTTGCAGTTTAAGCTGCTTACAAGTTTTCTACTAAATATGCTGCAATGATTTATTTACTACCTTGTGCAGATCATAATGTACAGATGTACAGGGATTACTTTTTTCACCTCCTGAGATATAACCAACATTGGCTTGGAATTTAGTGTCTATTCTAAGCATTCTGACAAGAAAGTATACTAGTTTAGGAACATGAAATGAAGATGTTTACATTACCATATGAAAGTGCAGAGAAAAAGATTATATTATTATGTAATTTATGAATTTGAAATAGAGGGATATTGGTATCCTTCTTTTGGCAGGGTCTGATCAGAAGAAGCAACTAGAATATAATATGAAACCTTCATCAGTAAACTCGAAACAGCCATCCCAAAAAGGAAAAAAATATGGCAAAGTAGTCTTCCTTTCCTTTCAAATCAACCTCGGTTCAATTGGCATTTAGATCCCCTTATGAAAGGGGATCTAAATGCCTTGGCGAAAATGAAAAAGATTTTTTTAGGGGTCAACTCTTCACTTACCTGACATGTTTTAGGTGTCAGTAGGAGATGAAGCTATGCATAAATTTAATCTTACAGACAAGACCTCACTGTCATTAGCAGCACACGGGCAGGAAGTGCAGAAGCTCACTCTAATCTCTTACTGTCAAATAGTTTTTGCTACTTCCATGACCTTTTGCAGTCTTGCAGTTTAATAATCTTGATTACTTGTACTCTACCAATTCAAAAAGGTCTGCACTGTCTCTTTCCATTACAGGAAAGAATCACAAACATGTATATTACTCTAGAGGAGTCATGTAAATGGCTGAGATGGCTATAACATACCTAACATACCCAAACAAATAACAGTTTGCTAAACAAAAAAAAAGAAGTGTGAAAAATAGCTATTAAAAAAAAAAAAAGTGTAGATGCTAATTGCATATTGCAAATCTTTCCCATACTAACAAAAATATTAATGCAGGGATTTATTTATTTTTTTTTTTTCCCAGGCAGTTGGCAACAGTTACAGACACTTTTATAGAAAATTTGCTTCATCTTCGTGTTGAAGGGAAACTGTGGTCATGGTAGTCTGAGTAAGCATGAAGATGAATTTATCTTTTACCCTTCTTTGTCTATTATACCTCTTAACTTAGACGATACTTACATATTTTTTATCCATTTAATCACATGGATGCTCACATTTATATAAAAAAATAAGTGGGAGAAAAGGGAAAAACAAGCCTTTAGTTTTCACGGAATTGAACTGCAAAGGAAGTTTAATATAGCAATATAAGACCCACAGCTTTTCATTAGATAAATCAATGTGTAAGCATTTTCTCACTGACATCAGTATCTCACATGGGGGTCAATCTAGCCAGAAAATCTTTCATTTCTGAATTACAGTATTTCCAAAATGCCTCTGATCTGGAGTGAAGCCAATCCATTCAGCACAAATCTTAGACTCGTGTGGAATTTCACTCCCTAAAGCAGATAAATAAAATTTTAATGTATTTCAGCATCAATATAATTGCAAACTAGGAGCCATCTAGAAGATGGGTTTAGGAAAGGTTTTTTTCTACTCAGTTCTTTCTGACTGAAACTCCCAAGATACTGCTAGCAGTTCATTCTCAATGTCCTATCAGGTCCCATGTGAAACATGACCTCCATTCCTGCTCAAAACCAGATTTTCCACAAGGCTGCCGCCCTTTTCATATATGACAGAAGGAAAAGTCAAAAACTTCAAAGAAGGCAGAAGCAGCATGTAGCTAGAGAATAAAAAAACATTTGAAAAAGTCAATACAATGTCAGTAGCAGTTCTCTGATACCAACTTGTTGGCCTCACCTGAAAAATGGCTCCATGTCTGTTGCACATAAGCTGCTGTGCCATTTGGGAAGTATGCAGAGACCTTTTTTTGTTTATCATCTCAGCTAAAGTGAACAGGGATTTCCCTCTTTTTTGCTGTTTCTCACCTTGTAAATCATGGGTTCAAGCAAGCCTGCTCTCCTCCATGGTTCATCTAAAATTCAGTGGTGGGACATAACAGAAGCACATGCATATTGATCAGCTGTTTTTCAGAGAAAAGTGCTACTGCAGTAAATAACATGGAACACTATTGTTAAAGCATTTAGTACATTACAAAAGGCGATTTTCAACACAGCTATTTTAAAAGGGCATAATGAGTAAATTCTTTTTGGAATACTTCAAGGTAACAACATACAAAGCCTTCTGTTACAAGGACAAGTATGAAGTTTTTAGACCATCTAACCGTGATAAAATATTTTTTGTCCACTCAGCATATTTCTTGCAGTCTATATAGTTCTTGTAAAATAGCTTTTATAATTTGAAAACTCAATTAAAATAATAACAAGAAAGTTCTACTGACTTCACATTAAGTTTTGCTCACACAGGTATAAAATTTGTGTTTGACTTTTCAGGTTAAGCTGTAAAGCTTCTTGCAGAGGTATGGTTTAGTGAATAAAGTGAACAAGGAAATACAAAGTCCAGATGGTGGCTAGTAACCTGGAGTGTGCCTCAGGGATCAGTACAGGGATCAATAATGTCTAACATATAATGTTTATAAACCTGGATGACAGGGTGGAACGTACTCTTAGCAACTTTGTGGAGGACACCAGGTTGTGGTAGTGGTCAGTACACAGGAGGGTAGGAATGCCACCACAGGGACCTCAACAGGCTGGAAAAAATGAGCCAACAGGAACCTCATGAAGTTTAACAAAGGGAAATGTAAAGTCCTGTACCTGGGGATGAATAACCCCATGCACTGGTACAGGCTGGGGTCTGAACTGTTGAGAAGCAGCTTTACAGAAAATGCCCTGTGGGTCCTAGTGAACAAGTTGACCATGAGCCAGCAGTGTGTTCTTGCAGCAAGGAAGACCAACAGTCTCCTGGGCTGCCAACAGTCTCCTAGGCAGGGCATTGCCATCAGGTCAAGGGATATGATCCTTTCCCTCCGCTCTGATGAGACACATACGGGTGCTGGGCTCCCCAGAAAAAGAGAGACAGGGACATACTGGAGGTAGTCTAGTGAAGGTTGGAAAGATGGTCAGGGGCTGGAGCACAGGATGTACAAGGAGAGGTTGAAAGAGCTAGGCCTGTTCAACCTGAAAAAGAGAAGGCAAAGAACAGATAATATTGCTGTCTTCAAGTACCTGATCAAAGGGTAGAGGGAGTATGAGCCACACTCTTTTTGGAGGTGCACGACAGGGAAGAGGCAACAGACATGAGTTGAAACGTGGGAAATTTCTATTAGATATGAGGATTTCATTTACTTGTTTACTTATTTATTTTGTATGAATGTGGTCAAACACAAGACACGTTACTTTGAGAGGTTGTGGACCACCCATCCTTGGAGGTGTTCAGAGCTCAACTGAACCTGTCCCTGAGCCAGACGACGTAACTAGTCCTGCTTTGAGCAGGACAGTTGGACCAACTGACCACCAGATGTCCCTCCTGATGCAAATTATTCTGATTCCATTATGCTATTTTTCTTACGTTCTTAGCTATGCATTTAAATTAAAGGTATAGGGAGTTTGACTTTTACTGCTAATTATGTACTTTCGTGACTTAGCTGGCTGAAATAAGTTGCTTCCAAAAGTTTCTTAACAAACGTAATGTTACCAGGTGTTTAAAGAAAAGATCTTTGATTAGTTTGTGCCATAAGACTGTTAACTAAACCATTAATACAGATAAGCTTAAAATGTTTTCTTGTTGAAATGATTAGTGGGCTTGAGTATTTTTCTTTGTAGCAGCAGAAAGCAATAGCCTACTTTAGAGTTTTTAGCAGTTATAAGAAGGCTGATACTTTTTATCTCTGTTTTACTTTCAACCAAAATAGCCTTTAAATTAACCTTTTTCTTCTTTTATGGTAATAAGGAAATTTCAATAAATTTCTTTATAAAATGTCATCCTGAATTGTAGTGATTGCTACCCTGCTACTAGATCAGTTTTTACAAAATAGGCCTGTGTTCATTCATTAGATGTAATGAATACGTGTAAACCCAGCCTCTGACCTGTAGTTTCCTTTCTTTTGTTTGTTTTGAGTCAATATCAATTGTCTTTAGTGCAATTGAAAATTACTTTTTCAAATACAAGCAATACATAGTCATACACCCAAACACCTGACACACCTCTCATATTTGCTTGCTTTTTAACATATGGTTTCAGTGCCAGGGAATCACATAAATACAACAATAAAGAATATACAAATGATACAGTGACAAAATAATTTTTTAAGTAATCTGTCTTAGCTTTTAGGAAGTCTTGCAGGAAATTTTGATAAATTCAGTAGGTACCAGAAATACCTTACATATTATTTGTTCGGATATGGTTATAGTTATACTGATTACAGTTGCATGTATGCATGATCCACTCATATAATTTGGATTCAGCTGTAATGAAAGGTTATACAGGTGTAAGAAACTGATAAATAATGATGTATCTGATGGTGCTCATTGAAATTCTGACTGGAGGAAATTGTATCGGAAGGTAAATATATGTATTAGGGATGTCTGGTGCTATATAATGAAACTTGCAAAGAGGTATTCATGAAAGTAAATTAATTTCCATTGTAGTCTTTATTGATTTTTCATGACAAGAGAGTGATTTTTTTTTTCCCCAATATATTTGGAAAGTGAAAATCTTACAAAACACTGTAAGAATGTGAGAAAATGGGAAGAAACTTGAGTACTGAATATTTACTGGGCCACATATGAGGGGAGGAAGGTATTTGTTTTCCTTGTTAGGCTTAGAAAAGTTTCGATATCCATCCAACTATACAAATAATGGAACTACTCAAAACTAAGATAATTAACATCAGAAGAGTCAAAGGCAATGTCAGGATGTCAGACAACTCACAAAATAAGAACACTTTCATTCGGACTAATGAACTCCCAATCAGATTCCGTAGAATGTTTCCAGTGGATGGCTTTCTAGATTTAAAGACAATTCTACAGACAGAGAGAATATGTCTTTTTCTTGTAAAAGATTTTAAATAAAAGTTTTAGAAAATTTAAAATATTTCTCAGAAATTTCTTTAAAGGTTTTAATGTTTCAATTGTAAATACATATATATGATTGCTAGTAAAAATATAAATCAATTTATATTAGCATTGTTTATTGTTAAATTAATCAGAAAGTTTGTATCTCCAAAGGTTAGTTTCATTTTATTTTTGCAAATCAAATACCATAATATTTGTTGTTTTCTTCATATTTAACATGTTGGCTTTTTTTTTTTTTTTTTAAATGAATTTGAAGTATAAGTTCAATTACACCTGTTTTTTAAAAATACTTAGTGAACTGCATAGGAAAATAGAAAACCAAACTGTAATTATGCTGAACAGATGAGACAATACCAACAGCATTTTAAAAATTTTGAAAAGCAATAGACATGCAGTCAGTGCAACATTCATAATGCCAGGCTGGCTTGAGATCAAATGGCCAAAGAATGGAAAGGAAAATGAAAACTTCTTGTTGAGAGGGTAGAAGATAAGGCTTAAATTAAATAAACAAATGTCTCAGGACAATACATTCAAGTAATGAGCTACAACTAGACTTCAGAATTAAAAAGAAAGGTGGATGTTAGATCATGCAACAGGAGAGACCTGACATGTGAAGAATGGTCAAAAGCAAAACAAAGAGAAAAGAAGATGCAAGGGAGTCAGGAAATGCAAAAGATATGGCAGCAGGAACATTCACAAGAATAATAAATAGACCTGTGATGACACTTGAGGGCTATGAGACTACAACTGACTGCAAGAGGTTAGCTGCTGTTGTTAATAAAATAGCATCAAGAAGAAAATTTAAATTGTCAAAAGGTCTGAAAAAATGTCATGCTTGTAACGCAAGTTGTGCTTTGCGTTTATTCTCTTTAAAACCAGACCTGTATTATGAAGAAAAAAAAAAAAACAACAAACCAAAAACCCAAACCAAAAAACCTCAAAATATTAATTAAAAAAACCCCTGTGTCTTTATGGAAGACAAAATTTATAAGCAGCAGCAGAACTTCTTTAATGTTTTAATGCTGGATTTGCATCAAGAGACCGGGGAGTAAAACATGGTGTTACCCACTGCTGTGGATGAACAAATCCTGGGGAAGTATGAAGCAGAGCTGTGGTAAAATAAAGTAAGTTAATTGGCCACAAAGGTAATAGAGAGGATTGAGAAGAAAAGAAAAGAAAAGAAAAGAAAAAGGCAATTTTTATGCTGCCACAGATAGGTATCATTTACAGAACTTAAAAAGATGGGAGCAGCATTGCAAGGTATAATAATAATAAGAAAGGAGAAAATCAGACATGGGCTAATAAAGCCACCACCACCAATGGCAGAAGAAATTGAGGTCATAGGTACCACTGTTAAAGACGGTTGAAGCCATATATGATGGCAACAGTAAAAATTCATGACTCAGGTCATCTTCCCTTACCCTTCTATCACCAAGCCATCCATTCTTTTTCTAACCATTCATCTGCAACTTCAGTGTTATACTCTCCACTTCTCTTATCCTTAAAAATTAGGATTCGGTCTGTCTGCCTTATTACCAGATCTATCCCTTCCATGCAAAGTCAGAGCACTCATCAGAGACCCAATTCTTTTGGAACATCTGATCCAAACCAACACATTATTTTACATCTGCCTTGAAGCCCAAAAGAGAAGGGGCTTTAATTCCAAGGTCATCTTGGAAGTTCTTAGAATTTTGGTTATTAAAGATACTGCTTCCTATCCAGGCAGGTCCTGCATATCCTCACCTTTTCTCTTACTGTTCATTCAGCTGCTGCAGTGATTGGCCTTTGGTGACAGACCCTTGAAGCCCAAAATGAGACACCCCAGTTTAACTTCTGGTGTGTGACAAGAAATAAGAATCTTGGAACAGCACCCAAAAGAGGCATTACCTTGAACATTCAGGTGCTGACACCTAGCAAATAGAAAATGATTATGAAAAAGATTTGACTGAAATTGCTTTTTTCCCTGTGCATTAGAAACTGCAAGAAAGACTATTTACGAGATCTGCAGTCAGAAACAACAGTTCTGGCAGTCAGAGCTTCTACCCTGTTTTTCACAATGGCAAATAGGAGGTGTTTTAATTTCACAATCTTTTTTTGTTTGTTAGTTTGTTTTCCAGGATAATCAAGGACTAAGAATATTTTTTAAAAAATAGAAGACACTGAATTTCTATTTTACCTGCAAGGACTCAACTCCACATTTTTTGTTACAATCCAGAGTGCCCTGAGCACCTGCCCATAGGATGTGTTGGCCAGAATGTGGGGGCAATACTCAGCCACACCTGCTAAGATGTGCTATAAACTATTTGAGATTAATTGGCCTTGGAAAAGTGGGAAAAGTTAATGCCTTAACCACAATTTCAGGCTGGGGGGGCAGAATTTTTAATCACTGACATTTTTAAAAAGGGTGTGGGTCACTTATGCAGAGGTTTTAAGATAAAATGGCAGTTTACTATTTCATTTTTTGGTCTATAAATATATTCCATCAGTCTAAAAAATAAAACTCTCTCCCTTTCTGATAATTTGAGAAAATGCCAACCATCTAGGAATGAAACCAGGCCAGCTCAGGACTCAGGAAAAAAATGATAAAAGCTTTCTGGCTGGTTTAGATATCTCCAGATTAAGTGGCAGCTGAAAAGAAGTTTTAAGGTTTGCAGTTTTAAGTTTAAGAGGTCACTGAAGAAGGTAAGCATCCAAATGTTCTGAATAACTGTTCTTAAAAAAAAAATAAATTCTTATCCAATGGAATGTATACAGTGAACTTTCTGTAGTCTAGTGGAAGCAAGAGATTTTGCCCTTTTTAATACCTGAACTGTAAGGATCGTGGGTTGGTCATTTCATCCTTTGTACATAGATAATTTTAAGGTAAAAATAATTCACATAAACCAAACAATATTAAAATGTATCATTATTAGATAATGATTTTATTGGGTAGTTACATATTAGTTAACATTCAAAAGAATTTATAATTTAACTTCATAATTGAGGTAGTAACACTAATGTATTTTTTCAGATTTTTTCCTGAGAATCTCAAGATTTCCAAGATGTTGTGATGTGACCACCAAGAGAAATCTCCAACAAGAAAAAGAGGTAACCTGAGGAGGTTACTAAAAAAAGAGGAATATACCAATATTTCACCCATCCAGCACTCAGTGTCAAGAAAGGAATGTCTGATCAAGAAAGGGAATTCTTATAGTAAGAATCCATTTTCTAGCATTCCCCTTACACTGTTGTGGAAAAAAAAAAAAAAAAAGAGAATAAGTCCACATTTTTACTGACACCATTGGGTTGATTGTCACATTTATAAAGAGGTAAAATTTACCTTTATTTTCTCTTTTTTTTAAGATGCAATATTGATGTTTCTATGTTAAGGCCAGCTATGGTTCAAAAGTGTTCTGCTTGCATAGCCAGTCAGTTTGCATCTGACACATATCTGTGTGGTTCAGTTGCTCTATCAACTGGCTTTGAATGATGACAAGCAACCTGAACACCTTATTATCTGCTTATGCAACCTGTCTTCTATAGTGGCTAATCATTAATGTAGCAGACAGGTTTTGTATCTATTTTGAAGATACATCTGTAGATGTTTAACAGCTTGAATGACAGGAAGGTCAGGGAACAATGCAGCTATCCTTTGGCAGTTTCTAATCAAATACAAATATCACCTGAGATTCAATTTTCCTGCCAACAAAAGCATGCAGAAAACTGAAAATAAGCCAGCCCTTAAAGGCAGTCCAATCAGCTGTGTAATGAAGAGCACTAACACAAGTAGTGCAGTAGCTGTTAGTATTATTCTCTTTAAATAAAGAAATAATAGAGACTTTGGGTAATGCTTTATAGAGTTCTTATAGTGATTGTCCTAAAGGTAGAAAAGTAAACACACACACAGAAAATCATGAAGGAAAAAATAAGCACAGTGAGGAAATAAATCATTATTCTGAAGTGAAACTAAATATGCCCAAACTTCAGATTATGAGGCAAGAGAAATTTGACCTGTAAAAGTATTAATTCCAAAATAAATCCTGCAGCCCTAAGACAAAAGTCAAAATGACTGAATCACTAAGTGAAAATCTTGACAGAAGATATTAAATATTTGTTGTAGAGCTGGGCAAAATTATTTCTAAGTATTTAAAATATCTGCATACAGTAAAAAGACAATATTGTAGTTTCAAAGACTAATTGTTAATTACTCTAGGAAAAAGAGATTCTGGGAAACCCAAAGTAACATGTGGAATATATCCTTTCTTTTGTCTCCTCTCTCACAGCTGATAAAAACTTGCTGTGTGCAAAAGGGAAAAAGGGGAAAGCAATTTAAAATAAAAGGTTGTGTCTTGGGCCCTATCTTGTGCTTTTGGTAAAGTTAATTCCCTGGTGTCCTAATTAGAATTGATGTGATTTTCATTCATCTGCTTATGAACTTCAAATATGTCATATTTATATAAGATTCTAGATCTATACAGTTAGGATCACTTTTTGCACTTTACGTTAAACACAAATATAACATGAAGGGGTTGTAATTACACATAGTATTTAGCTTTTAGGTGGATAGTAATTTGCATTGGAATGTTTGTCTTTCACAAACATCTAGAAATAGTCATGCTTATGATTTAATATGATTGATACTAATAAATAGATAAGTCAGCATTTAAAATGTCAATAACTTCTTTCACACTATGATAACATTTCCTGCAGCTACTAGTGTAGTTAACGGATCAACAGAAGATGCTAATGCAAGATTTACTCCAAGTGCAAATTCCATTCTTACGTTATCTATTATCCTTATTAAAAAGAAAAGCAGTCTGAGAAGATTTGGTAATTTGTTCAGCTGCATATTATATAGGTAGGAATAAATTAACTAATGTTTTTACAAAGCTTGAGTACCTCAGCAAATTGTGGGCGTTTTTTCCCCCACATATGTATCAAAGACCTGCTTGAATATATGAGCAATTTCTCACTGCAACACTCACATATGTTATATGAGATAAGATTGCCTGACAGTCCATCCCAAACCATCTAAATATATTTAACACATATTTACATATTCAGCCTTACACATGGAATTCAGTGGGATTTAACCACTGCAGTACTTTATTAAATTAAGATATATTTTTTTTTCTTTTGAAAATACCAGTAAGAATTCAAACCTTGGACCTCTTTGGACCATTTGATCGATGCGTTAGTGAATTATTGCTTTCTTCCATACTATTCTCTCTGGCCAATTCTGAGTGTGTATTAAATGCATAAGGCCTCCCTGGAACAACGTGATCTGTTCAAATTTTACCCATTATGACGTGGTAATCAATATCATGATATATGAATAAAAACTATGAGTAAAGATTTGCTAAGTTTGCCAAGCTGGTGAGGAGGGCTTTAAAGTAGAGATGCTGGGGGAGGGGAACCTCAATCCATCTCACCCCTACCAGTTTGATGCCAGGGCCAGCAGTAGATGCCCAGAGCCTGGAGAAGAAACACAGGTCAGCAGGAGAGCGCCTGAAGAGCAGCACAAAGGAACTCCAGCCAGTGAGACAGCTTCATTGGGGGCCCAACTTAAATGCCTCTATGCAAACGCACGTAGCATGGGGAATAAACAAGAGGCGTTAGAGATGTGCGCACGCCTGCAGGGCTACGACCTTACTGGCATCACGGAGACGTGGTGGGATGGCTCCTGTGACTGGAGTGTTGGGATGGAGGGATACAGGCTCTTTAGGAAGGACAGGCAGGGGAGACAAGGAGGGGGTGTCATCCTCTATGTCAATGACCAGCTGGAGTGCATGGAGCTCTGCCTGGGCATGGATGAGGAGCCAACCAAGAGCTTATGGGTCAGGATTAAAGGGAAGGCAAGGACAGGTGGCACTACGGTGGGGGTCTGCTAGAGGCCACCTGACCAGGAAGACAGAGTGCATGAGGCCCCCTATAGACAGATAGGAGCAGTCTCATGCTCACAAGCCCTGGTCCTCATGGGGGACTTCAACCACCCCGACATCTGTTGGAGGGACAACACGGCAGGGCATAAGCAATCCGGGAGGT
>NW_008795125.1:109259-121608 GCF_000699145.1 Aptenodytes forsteri | reverse complement strand
GCCCCAAACCCCCTCGGCAGAGCACGGGGCTTTATTTCAAAAGCCTTCTCTTCGATTCTGCCTTGCCTCCTTATCTTCCCACTGCCATCTGCTCTGCCTGCTAAAATAAGGCAGCGTGCTGCGGACGAGGTGTGCTGTGCTCGGGGAGCCCCACGCCGCCCTGCCCGGGCTGCCCCAGTGCCGGCTCGGCGTGGCAGCTTGGCACGTGGGGACCCTCCGCTGGGCATCTTCTGCTGTGGCATAGGGGAAGCTGGGCCTGTTGGAGCGGGTCCAGAGGAGGGCCACGAAAATGATCAGGGGGATGGAACACCTCTCCTGTGAGGAAAGGCTGAGAGAGTTGGGGTTGTTCTGCCTAGAGAAGAGAAGGCTTTGGGGACACCTTATTGCAGCCTATCAGTACTTAAAGGGGGCTTCTCAAAAAGATAGTGGCAAGATATTTGGGAGGGTCTGTTGTGACAGGACAAGGGGGAATGGCTTTAAACTACACAGGGTTAGATATAGACTAGATATAAAGAAGGAATTTTTTACTCTGAGGGTAGTGAAACACTGGCACAGGTTTCCCAGAGAGGTGGTGGATGCCCCATCCCTGGAAACATTCAAGGTCAGGTTGGAGGGGGCTCTGAGCAACCTGATCTAGTTGAAGATGTGCCTGCCCATGGCAGAGGGGTTGGACTAGATGACCTTTAAAGATCCCTTCCAACCCAAACTATTCTATGATTCTATGATTCTATGATTCTATGATTTATATCCAGTTTTCCTTCAGTTAAAATGTAAATTTGAGGGTGGGGGTTGTTCACTTATGCATTTGAAACCTGTTTTATGAATAACAGTGAGTCCAAACAGCAGTTGCAGATATGTGAAGATCCACTGGCCTGAATTGTTAGATACCATAAAGCGTCACAGAATCACAGGATGGTTGAGGCTGGAAGGAACCTCCGTAAGTCATCTGGTCCAACCCCCCTGCTCAGGTGGAGCCACCTACAGCAAGTTGCCTAGGACCATGTCCAGAGAGCTTTTGAATATGTCCAAGCAGGAGACTCCACAACCTCCCTGGGCAACCTGTGCCAGTGCTCAGTCAGCCTCACAGTAAAAAAGTAGTTTCCTGATGTTCAGACAGGACCTCCTGTGTTTCAGTTTGTGCCCAATGCCTTTGCCAGTGGTCTTGTCACTGGGCACCACTGAAAAGAGTCTTGCTCTGTCTTCTTTGCACCCTCCCTTTAGGTATTTATAAACAGTGATAAAATTATCCCTGAGCCTTCTATTCTGAGGCTGAACAGTCCCATCTCTTTCAGCCTTTCCTTATATGAGAGCTGCTCCAGTCCCTTTAAAATTTTTGTTGCTCTTTGTTGGACTCCCTCCAGTATGTTCATATCTCTTTTGTACTGAGGAGCCCAGAACTGGACACATTACCCCAGGTGTGGCCTCACTAGTGCTGAATAGAGGGGAAAGATCACTGACCTGCTGGCAACGCTTCTTGTAATGCAGCCCAGGATACCATTAGCCTCCTTTGTAACAGGGGCACATTGCTGGCTCATGTTCAACCTAGTGTCCACCAGGATCCCTAGGTCCTTTTCTGCCAAGCTGTTTTCCAGCTGGGTGACCTCCATGGTGCATGGGGTTGTTACTCCCCAGGTACAGGACTTTGCACTTCCCCTTGTTAAACTTCATGAGGTTCCTGTCAGCCCGTTTCTCCAGCCTGTCGGGGTGCTTCTGGATGGCAGCAGAACCCTCTGGCATATGAGCCACTCCTGACAGTTTGGTGTTGTCTGCAAACTTGCTGAGGGTACACTCTGCCTCATCATCCAGATCATTAATAAAGATGGTAAACAAATCTGGACCCAGTATTGATCCTTGGGATACATCACTAGCTACTGGCCTCCAATTAGACTTTACACAACTGATCACCACACTCTGGGCTTGGCCATTCCACCAGTTTTCATTTCACTTCATTGTCTGCTCATCCATCCTGTACATGAAGAGCTTCTCTGTGAGGATCTTATGGGAGACAGTGTCAAAAGGCTTACTGAAGTCCAAGTAGACAACATCTACTGCTCTCCCCTCATCTACCAAGCCAATCACTTCATCATAGAAGTTTATGAAGTTGGTCAAGCAGATTTCTGCTTGGTGAAGCTATGCTAACTACTCTTGATTATTTTCTCATACTTAATAGGCCTGGAAATGCTTTCCAGGATTAGCTGCTCCATCACCTTCCCAAGGACTGAGGTGAGACTGACTGGCCTGAGTCCTCCTCACAATTCTTGAAGATATGAGTGACATTTGCTTTCCTTCAGTTTTCTAGCACTTCTCCCAGTCACCATGATTGATCAAAGATTATCGAGAGTGGCCTCACAATGACATCTGCCCGCTCCCTCAACACTTGTGGGTGCATCTCATCAGGGCCCATGGGCTTATGTATATCCATTTTGCTTAAGTATTCCCTGTCCTGATCCTCTTCCACCAAGGGCATATCTTCCTTGCTCCAGCCTTTCCCTCTGGTCTCTGGGACCTGGGTTTCCTGAAGGCCAGTCTTGCTGGTAAAGACTGAGGCAAAGAAGTCATTCAGTACCTCAGCTTTTTCCAGGTCTCCTGTCTTGTTGAGCAATGGGCCCACATTTTCCCTAGTCTTCCTTTTGTCACCTGTGTATTTATAGAAGCCCTTTTTGTTTTGTTTTACATCCCTGGTCAGATTCAGTTCCATTTGGTTTTAGCTTTCCTAACTTCATCCTTGGATGCTCAATGTTTCTCTGTTCCTCCCAGGTTACCACTCCCTGCTTGCTTTCTATCCCTGTATGCTTCCTTTTCCTGTTTGAGTTTGGTGAGGAGCTCCTTCTTCATACCCACAGATCTCCTGGCATTTTTGCCTGACTTCATATTTGTTAGACATATTTGTTAGAATTTTTAGACACTGTTAAGCATCAGTTGTTATGAACATCCAAGCTACAAATGTGTTTTGGACTTTATTCTTTCTGGACAACATTTTGTTCATCTGGCACATTCAGAATTTTTTTCCCAAAAGTTCAAATTTGTGAGGTTTTTTTTTTTTCTTTTTAAATAAGATTTTTCTGGCATAGGGAGAAAACTGATCTCAGCAGTTTAGTCATACTTCCTTCAGGTGGTTCAAATAAGTATCTTCTCAGAACTAGAACCATGAATATCCTATAGTGGTAGGTTCTTTAAATTAAGTTAAGAAACTATGGAGAAACCTAGCAGTATTTTAAAAGCACTCATTGAATGAGATAATACAGTTGAGGAAGTCTTTGTACATGATTCATCTGTTTTATTACTGGGTGTTATGGAATTAAATGCAGTTTGTGCTAGGTGTACAATGACTGAGAGTCCTGCCTAAATTAGAGTCTATTGTGCTGTGTATTGTCACAGCGAGAAAAACAAGCAGTGAGCCTGGAGGTACTTTTAAAGGTGCTTGTTCAGCATGAAAGAGCTGATATAAAATGCAGTGGTTACAGTGCTGCTTGTATATGTTTTTCTTTTGGAAAAGATAGACTGTATCCAATTATAACCTTGCTATGATATTCATCTTCAGACAAGGCATGAAAATTTGTAACCACAGCAGCATCAGTGACAGAGTGAGTAGTTTAACCTTTGTACATGAATGTTCTCTTACACCCACATCTCAGAGCAACCTGCTGGGTATCAGATATTTTAATCATCTGCTGCTACATATAAAGAGTGGTTATACTATAAAAGTGATATGGAAGAGTTTGCAGCAGCAGCATCTCTAGTGAAAAGAACTCTCAGGGCTTTTCACATGTATCTTTTTAAGGCATAGAGTTACTAGGAGGCTTGAAAGAGATACCCCCCCAGCTTTTTCTGCCTCTACTAATAAGAGAGTACTAATAAGGCTTGTGAAAAAAAGCTCTCACAATTCAGCAGACATTTTCCCCTATTTTCCTCTCTCATATCCCCATTGTGCTTACATCTCTCCTACATAGAAAAGAAATGTTAAACTATTACAAATATTTAATTTTTTAAGAGATTGTTCTACTTACTGCTAGAATCCTCCACATAATTTGCTTGGAAATCTTTGACAGGGAAAATGAAGACTTAGAATCAGATTTTAAAATGAGTAGAGAAAAAGATTGTTATATTTTAGTTTTAACTATATATGCATGACACGGATTTTGATCAGAATCCAAATCTAAAGCAAGTGTTTATGACCACCTTCCCTTTTAAAATGTATGTCATAATGACATATCACCTATGAGATATTACATAAAATTAGTATTTTTCAGAATAGGTGCTTTTGTCTGGGCTGCAGCATAGAGTCAACGTGGGCAGTAAAGGATGACATCACCTAGACTAATATATATATCTTGACTGGTAGGGTGCTCTCCTGGAAGGTGGAAGAGATTTATTAGAATCTCCTCAGACAGAAGAGAGAATTTAATGCAAAGCAAAGTCCTTCACAACTAGGTTAAGCTGTTACAGATAAGCCCCTTTTCTCTCTTTGTTTTTAGAAATAATAAAGTCACAACTCCTGTTTTGGAGGAAGGGACAGTTCCTAACGTGTGTTAGGAAGATCCTAAGCATAACTGTATGATTGGATGCCTGTGGCTATTTTCCAACACAGGAAAGCATTCTGGGAGAAGAAGTTGTCTATGCAGCCAGCTGCAGATGTTGGTTTCTAGTTCCCTTCTAACCCTATCAGGAGTGGGCTGGTGGCTAATACAGAGCCAGTGGCATTTGAATTGAGTTTTTCTGATAAGTTTTTCATTAGTTTTTTTTACAGTTCAAAGCACCTAACATAATGAAAGAGTGATGCCTTTGATCAGAGGGCACTAGCAGCATGTGTTGCCTTGGGGCACAGCGTGAGGGCATGTTGACATATTTGAAGGTGCAAGTCCCATTCAGATAGTGGTAGAGGACTATGCCAGGTGCAAGAAGTCATGCATGACACATTAATACTGTGTGTTTGGGACAGACTGTGGAGCAGCTATTCTGTCAAATCTGACATGATTTTGTTTTGGAAGGAAAAAGCTGGCTCACTCCAGGGGGGATCCAAGGGCAAATGAGCACATACACACAGGGATGATTAAGGGACTAGGGCCCTAGAGAGAAACAGGGAGCAAGGCAAGCAGACAGTGCAAAAACATAGCCCGTATCTATACCACTAAGTTAAACGTACTAGCTTTACATACCATTACCCCATATTGCCCAGTTTCCTGAGAACAAATGCCCTGCTTATATAGCTTACTGTAAAATGGAATTCCTCCATCAAAAGTTTTGACCCTTGGATTTCACTGTAACAGCACTGTGTTATATTTTTCATATCTTAAAACAGTGGTTCACAGGAAATAATATACTGAAGTGCAAAATAAACAAATAATTTTGAAATCTGAACTTCACCATTGTGCTGCATGATGTTTGTATACATAAAAAATAAATGGGTAGTAAAAAGGTATTCTCTTGACAGCAAAGAGAAGAAAAGATTTTTTCCTTGGTGTGATGATTATGTAGGTGTTAATAATTCTACCCAGAGTTATCAACTCCTTGCTTTAATAGGCTATATTTCTTACAAGTATTATTAAAAAAACCCCAAACACCAAAAAGCAACAAAACCCCCTGAATTTAACGAGGTACTACAATGGTTAAAACCCACTAAATTCAGTGTGTAAGGTCGAATGTGTAAATATATGTTAAATATATTTAAGTGATTTAAGACAGACTGTGAGACAAGCTTATCTCATATAAGTAAAAAAAAAAATTAATAATCTGAGAACAACAGTAATTTTGCTACCACTCCCTCAAAGTACCCCCTCCCCAAATCCTACAATATTCTCAATAATGAATGAAAAATAACTTCAGTAGTTGTCTCATTATTCAACTGTGATGATGAAATGTACTTCAAAGAGGGATCTCATCTAACTAAATTTGAACTGAAATTTGTCTTCTCTACAGGCAAGAAATTACAGTTCCTCTTTGACTTTGGTCATTGTGCATCTTAAGCAAGTAAAAGAATCCATGTTGTCTTTTGTAACAAACCTATTAATCACAAAGCCTGTCCTACATGAACAGATGTACCAGTAGAATTCATGTTGTCTAAAAAAGATAGAAAGATAAAGTTTAGAAATTGATTACAGAATTTATAGTAATTCAAAAACAATGTCTGTCTGAGACAGAGGGTGTCAACTATTTGAATTTTTCATTGGTTGAGGGTTGTTTAAAAATAAAATCAGTTACTATGTGATATTATAGGCTAAATTTTCATGTAAGCAGGGGGCGACCAAGTTGTAGTCCAAAGGAAGAAAAATGCTTCAGTCTTTTCTCCAAAGTAGAAAATTTTGTAGCTGTCTTTCACAGCAGCAAATTACTGACTTTCCCCAGGCTCTAGTAGTCAAGTATAGATAAAGAATAAAATCCTAGCTCCCTTCTTGCTACTGGTCACTTTATCTATATGGTGTGAAGGTCCCATAGAACTTGCATAGTATACGTAGGATTAAAAAATATATATATAGATTCCTTGTTATTTGAACAATTTACCTATACAGGGATATAAAATTTAATTCAGGATAATTCAGAAACTGAACACACAGGGAAACAGAAAGCTAAGACAGAAAAATTTTGAAATTTCAAAGGTCATTTTAGACCATCTGCAAGTTTCCTAAATGTAGGCCAAAGCAAAGTCTCTCTGAACTCGGCTGAACTTTGGATGAAGTTTGTTTGTAGATCTGTCTTTTCTTAGTAGATATAATGGCAAACTTTTTTTTTTTCATACTTTCATTTTAATTTATTGCTTAAATGGAACTCTTAGTTTAGCAGAATTTAAAAAAGCAGCATAACCTAAGTCTTTAAGTTGTGGAGTCATTGTATTTTAAAATAAGAAATTACTGTAATTTTATGTAATTTTTTACATTAAATACATTATGGAATTGACACTCCTTCACACTTTTATTAGCTGTTAAAACTAAAGAACATTCCAGCAGAATTGATCTAATCCAAATAGCTGGAGTCTTTCACTGACCTCAGGTGAGTTCATTAGTGAAAGATATGATAAACTTTTGTTATATTTTGCAATAAAGTTGGAGGAAACCTGTTATAATTTCTTGAAAAAGATTTTATAATCTCAGTAATAAGCTTGTATAGTTTGTATATTTGTTATAATTATTTTAGCATCCTTCTCTTCAGTGCATAATTTGACCAGGCTTTCTGCTCTTCAAGAGAATTTCATTCTCATTAATCACAGTTTATCTTTGCTTTCAGAAAACTCTTCATTTTTGTGTACACTCCTGTCTTCGATTATTACTACTGAGAATTATATGGTAGAAGAATACGGAACAAACCAAAACTTGTTTTTTCTTCAAATTCTAGTTCCAAATTAGGAACATTCCCAGCTTTATCTGTCATTGTAATGCATTTTGTCATGCCATCATTAAGTGAATTTACATTGCTGTGAAAATGGCTTGGGTTATAGAGGTATCATTCTTCAATCTGGTCCTTTCAAACTTACTTTCATTTTCTGAGTTCTACTAGTCTTTTTTTTCTGAATACTTTATTAAGCCTTTTTTTACAAACTGCTCTTGTTCTATCCTTCCACTCATTTCCAGTTTGGCAATTATCATTGCAAGATCTGGTCAAACAGTGATATACCTGATGAATCTCAAAAGCAAAAAATACTGTTTATGTAAGTTTATCTTGAATTGCTTTTTAAAATTCTATGAATGGAGAATGAATGGAGAATGAATGTGAATATCTGGATGTAGGAGCACCAGAAGGAATGACAGAAGCCTATAATAAAGGCATATATCGATGCCAAATAGACTAACAGGTCAACAAGATTACAACACATCTGTGTGCAGTTTCTCAGGACACCCAAGCTGGGAAACAAAGGCCAGCAGTTGATGAGGCAGAATGGGAAGACTAAAAACTGTCAGGTACTGAAGATTACAAAAAAGATATATCCAAAACCAGCACATTATCATCAATTTAAGAACCAAGGAAGTGTGATGAGAGCCTGATTGATGCCATCATCTGTCCTTCATTTCTTTGCAAGGGTATCTGTGCAGACCACCCAAATACGTATGTCATAGTGTCTGAAGGCCAGACAGATCACTTGGCTATATGTACCTTGGAATCTGAATACTGAACAAACTACTTAGGCACATGTTTCTTATGGTGCTTATGAGTATTCAGGTATGAGAGTGAGAGCAAGTGAACTCATTTAAAATAAATAAATAAAAACTATAAGGCTTCAGTGTTATTTTCTAAAACTTAAACAGTCTTATCCACTGTTAAAATCATAGGCTCTTATGATGATTCAGGTTGGAAGGGACCTCAGGAGGTCTCTAGTGAAACCCCCTGCTCAAGGCAGAATCAAGCATGAGGTCAGACCAGGTTGCTAAGGTTGGCCATTCGAGTCTTAATCGCCTCCCAGGATGGAGACTGAACAATGCCTCTGGGCAACCTGTTCCAATGCTTGACTGTCCTCATGGTGAAAAAGTTTCTCCTTATATACAGTCTGAACCTCTCTTGTTTCAACTTATGCCCATTAGCTTAAGCTATTTATGTGGATAACAGGAGCTAGAACCAATACCCTTGGTAGCTTGGAGGTAGAATGCACAGGTCCTTAGATTAGGACTATAATTTGCTCTCTGGCTTTGTAGTCCTTTGAATAGGTTTATTACTCAGTAAATAACTTTATTATGTTTCATATCTGGACCAATTAATTATTTACCCTAGTGAACTATAGTGTGGACTTGATTTTTGAGAGTCCATGTTCAGACATCATTGTATAAACTCATAATTAAAAAAAACATTCTTTGACTTTCCCTTAATATGTTGCTTAACAAAAAGTCTGGTCTTTGAAGTATCTGTTTTCAAAATACGGTGTCAAGCTAAAGATGTATAGTAAGTATCAAAATATCTATATATTCTAATTTCACTAGCAGCTCTTAAATATGAGTTCTTTAAGGAATTCAGTCATCTATGTTATTAAAATGGTTAGATTGGTCAGACTGGTCCATGGCACAGGTTTGGACCATGCTAATGTTTGAGAGTTAGCACAGGGAAGAAAACATTTCCAGTAGGCAGTTTGAGTGTGGCCAATGCGTTGGAGGGTAAAAGAGTTACACAGTATGAATATGGGCAATTTTGTGCCATCCGTTTAAATGTTACAGGATGGTCCAGGCATGTTTAATTTACCAGAATATATGCAGCTTGTGGGTCTAGTAATTTGCCATCTGCTTCTGCTAAAAAATAATGTTCCAGAGAACATGCTGAAGTGAAAGACAGACATCATGGGCGAAAACATGTGTTCATAACCGCAGTATATATTACTTTGATGCAGAATAGACATTGGCATTTTGTTTTGCACTGGGTACAAAGGGACCAAGAGACTGGATCTCCACTCAAAGACCTCCCTGTATTGACTTGATTGGCATAGTCTTTTTTTCTACTGAATTGGCCAATAGGACTTCATTATCCATATTTCTGTCAGAAAAGTTCTTTAGCTTTTGCTTCTTATCTTTCATCTCCCTTTTTACCAAAAATGAAGATATCAGATGTTCATAAAAAATATCAGGATTGAGCCAAGAGACTGGATCTCCACTCAAAGACCTCCCTGTATTGACTTGATTGGCATAGTCTTTTTTTCTACTGAATTGGCCAATAGGACTTCATTATCCATATTTCTGTCAGAAAAGTTCTTTAGCTTTTGCTTCTTATCTTTCATCTCCCTTTTTACCAAAAATGAAGATATCAGATGTTCATAAAAAATATCAGGATTGAGATACCTATTTGTTTATAGGTAGAAAGATATTGTATTCATCATCATGCTTCTTTTGCTCAGGAGTGGAACTGTAAGGTATTGTTCTGAACTTTATTAATTTGATGCAGTGTTGCAAATTTGCATATCTATTAACTTTGAATATATTGTCTCCCAAATGAACTTCTAGTTTTGGAAGCTGAAATCAATTTTGATTTTTTACAGACCTTCAAAGAAGCTTTGGATAACAAGAAGAGGAAGGAGAGAGAGAGATGGATAAAAATTCCTTGGAGCTGGGTGGAAAATGTGCAGTATTATGTATTTCTGTCCACTATTTTCTTGTATTACTTTCATCATAATGTTCTGATTTGCTAAAACCAATTAAATTTTTGCCAGCTTGCTCTACTTTCATTTCATGCAGCTTTCTGTCAGAACTATGTCTTTTTCTTTACCTGTCTGCTTGTGCCACTGCTCAAGTCTCCAGCAGCTCATACTGAAGACTGTGGCACTTAGCTGAGAGCCTGAAGGACCTAAACACAAACTTCTACAATCCTTAGTTTCTCAGAAGGCTCTTATGGTCCTTTTTGTCACACTATGTCTTATATGCTTGGCATTAGCATAGAACTGGGCAGCAGATACAGAAAAAACAGATGAAATTTTATTTATGGCTATTTTAAACAAAATATTCTGGAATATAAATTAGGGCAAATCCAGTTAAGGATGAACTCAAGGAATTTGCATAGAATTCCTCAGCATAGTTTTAAAGTTCTCTTTGGTAGATAAAATAAGTCACACATGGAGAAAAAAGTGGACTCATGATTTGAATATTGTTAGGAAAGTGATATGGGTATTGTTAGGAATGAGGGAAGAAGTTTGTGACTTACTGTCCTTTCCCTTGAGTTTATATCAGAGCTACTTTCCTTCCATGGTTGGATGCTTAGCAGAGAAGTATGCGGCCTGAGCAGTTTCCTGGGCTTTTCTCAAATGTGGCAAGCTTTGATTAGCCTGACCAGTCAACCATCAAGGAGAGCAAAGTTCAATTAGTCCCATTTTCTCTAAGCCCTTTTACAATGAGATGTCCGTACCTGAGATGCCTGTTAACACATGCTGCTCTGGAAGCTGCTGTAACTGCACACTGTGTGTATTGGCAGGGCTGCCTGCAGCTATGTCAGTGTCAAGACCCTTAAAACAAAAAATCAGGTAAATTATACAAAACAACCAAAAAACAAATTATTAAATATGAAAAGAAACATTTTTCAGCTGCATTGTCTTATTCTTCTTATCAGAGGTTCCATCTTTTTAGCTGCTAGAAACAGATTGAGATTGGAAGAGTGGTAATTCCAGCTCTGCTTGGGAGATTCTGCTCTGCCTCCAAAAAGCATTAAGGCTTAAAGTGGATCCAGAATCTCTGTGAAGAAGCAGCTTTGTTACTTCAGTTATGTTGTATTTCTTATTGTGTTCAAGCTTGCCATTCTTATGATGAGATCTGTACATAGTTATGTGCTTTCCTTTTTTTTTGTTATTGATAAAAATAATAAAAATGAAACATATGCAAAAAATGTCCAGGGGAAACACTATTTATTAGTTGTCATTATGAGAAAACAGCATTAAAGTCATTGAATAAAGTTATCATCTCCATTTTCTCTCTTTTTTCCCCCTTTACGTAAGTGTAGACAGCTTCAGCCCCTTGGTTTTTCAATCTAAGTGCTTGTAAGTTTCTATTAAACTAACTTCTGATTTACAGAAGATTTATACAGAAGATGTTGTACTGAAATGGAAAAGAACATTCATTTTTATTGGCCTTTTCTATCACTTATTATTCTCTAAGCTTATTATTCTCCCATCTGTAACCTCTCAGTTCTCCACAGTAGGATCCACCCACATTAATGGTTTGGAAAGCAGGCATCACAGAAGATGTTGAAATAAAATAATAATGACAGTAACAACATAATTGTTCTCCTGTATTTTTATTCTCAGTAGCAATTAATCTCTCACAGCCCTCCTCATCCCAAAATACTTTTGTAGCCAAGAAATCGTAACAGAAAATACAAACTAATATTTTATAAAGGCAAAACTATTCTTTAACTGTGGTTAATACATGTCATTTGTCTGGACCCTTACTTACCCTTTCTGAGATACCTTTTTTTAAAAATTTTGAAATCTTAACTTTACATGCAAAAGATAAATGCAGAACCCATTTCACCTTACTTCCACCCTGCAGAACAATAAAATGTTACCTCTTTCAGTCTCTGTAGTGTCTAGAATGAAATGTGAGTATGTAAGTGTGATTCATAAATACAGGATACTCTCAAGATTGAGCTGCCACTCATCTAGAATGGGAGAATCCTAGGTATTTGTCCCTATTCCTCAGTTAGAAACCTTAAGTTTATCACTGGAATTTAAGGTTAAATTAACCTTTATAGAACTTTTCTTGTTTCTAGAAATGCCGTTTTGCCATTTTCAGCACATAGCTTAAAAAAACCACAAACAAAAAAATCCCACAACTTTAATTTGCGCCCAAATCATTTGTATCACCATCTTCATCATTCTCCAGCATGCATATTTTTATATGTAGAATCATGGAATCATAGAATCATTGAGGTTGGAAAAGACCTCTAAGATCACCGAGTC
>NW_008795125.1:94031-109209 GCF_000699145.1 Aptenodytes forsteri | reverse complement strand
CTATAACAGACTCCCAGCAGGATATCTGCCTCGTTGGCCTTCCCCCTCATCCTTACCCATAGACACTCAACCGTACCATCATCACAATCGTTGAGCTCTATACAATCAAAACACTCCCTAACATACAGGGCCACCCCACCGCCTCTCCTTCCTCGCCTGTCCCTTCTGAAGAGTCTATAGCCATCCATTGCAGCACTCCAGTCATGAGAGTCACATATGCTGACAGAACGTGCACAAAATATAGTACCAAAATTATACTTGAAAAGTATTGTTGCATCAGTAATGAAAATAAAGTCTTGATTTTCTACATATTTGTTATCACTTCAATATCAGCAAAATAAGCAACAGGACTTCCTACTTCAGGTGTTACTTGCAAGATCTCTGGTAGATGTATAGTTGGCCCAAAGTTGAATTTCTGTTGTTGCTTCTCTAGCAGTGATTGTTATATGCAAGAAACATAATGGTTCTTGAACAGGTGAAAACTCTGTCATGAGATGTGCCACTCTTTAGCACTGAACTATGTAAAGGTATATAATAATAAGGGTATGTAGGCTAATGAATGTTTCCATGTTGTACTTACTCATTTTTTTCAGCCAAAAACAGTAATAGAAATACAATGGAAGTCTTTCTTAACATTGTAAGAACTGAGTGAGATTCAAAAGGGAAAAAAGTTGTCATGTCAGGATTAATGAAGACTATTAAAATGAATTCAGATGGAAAAAAAAAAAAGATTTTGGTTTCTGTTTATTCAAACAAGTCATACTTTGGTTTTGCGCTTTTTTAAGGTAGCAAAACCAAAGCAGGTTCAACAGCTATAAGCATGTAGAAATATGCACACACAAATATTCATATCAAGTCTGAAGAAACACATCCCTGAAAAAACTATTCACCAAGAGGTAAATCTTGGACAATATTTACCTCTTGGGTCAATGAATCTTAATTTTCATCTCAGCATATGTTAAAACTTGTTTATTTTTTATTAAAATTTTCAGGGAATGGCCATTGTTGAAATAAAGTAAAACAGAACATATCTTGCAAAATAATAAAATAAAAATAGCAGAGCTTGTCTTTTCCTAAAATTTAATAAAAATTAAAAAATGAAGAGATGAATTTAGAGTTCAATAACTCTTCTTCAACAACTACAGCAAAGGAATACCTTGCTAAATTAAATAGAAATTCAGCATTCCCATTGCTTAGTAAAAACAATTTTGCATATGGATAATAAGACAGGATTATATTTACAAAAATCATTAGGGAAACATCATTTAACTGATGGTAGAGCTTTGTCTGCTTACTGTGGCCTCATCATGTGACCTTAATGTGACCTCCTTTAAACACCAATCCTGCAATTAAATCAGCTGGGAGGACCTTATATCCAATCAGCATTCCTCTCAGTTGCATGAAACTGCATGTGTCTTTTTGTGCAGATTAGATGGCAGGACCAAAGCTAAGGTATATCCCAGAAGATATGTAAAAGTTGCAAAGGAACTCCTCTTGACTTACTTACAGCTATATATACCTTGACAGCTTTTTGTTATCAAAAAAGTCCTGCTGAGTCTCATAAGTCTCTGATTCCATTCATTAAATGGGAAAAAAAAAAAGGGTAAATGACAGACCAAAAAATTTCCTAACACTAAATATTATGCTCTGAAATATTTGTCAAACCAAAGCTTTTTTGTTTGTGGCTGTTCTCAATCTGTCACTCATGTTACTGAGAAACCCAAATCTAATTTATCTTAATTTTCTATTTTTTCTCCTTGTTTTCCTAGATTATTGTTAACTACTGACTTTTTTTGTTTCCCCAAATAAGAACACAGCAACTTACATACACATATATGTATATTTTAATTAGGGATTTTAGCTTTGTAAAAATGTATTTCAGAGAACAGCATGTTCCAGTCATTTGTCACTAGTGTAGAGAATTCTTATTATGCAAAGCCAAACTGAATTTTGGTTGAATAGCTATGCACTCTGGGGGAAAGTAAGATATTGAAATGATGCATGCAGCACATGACCCTGACTGAGCAGGAAACTGGACTTTCCTTTTTCAGATAAAGATATTGTAGATTGTAATTTGTTTAGCAACAGTTTGCTCACGAGCCTCATAAGACACATAAAGATCATTACTGAATAGTCCTTTACTCAGACTAACAAGAACAATCAGCAGTTTGACATAAAGATATACGTGATATAATATCAGTTTAGAAAGAATTAGGTTAAAGTCCTTTCTTAGAAATGCTCTGTTGATTAGAAACAGATTAACTGATATTAGTAATTATAAAAGACTTACAGAATAGTCACCCTCAGAACTGAAGCTTCTCATTATAAAGGAGGGCACTTATAAAGGAGGGCAGTCTTTCCATATGTGGCAGTGATTTTCAAGAAAAAATATGACATACTTCAGGGATTTGGATTGTTAGTTTATTCTTCATAAATATACGTGTTTGTTACTGAGTTCTTTTCATAATGTTTTTTTTACAAATTTTCAGGAAAACATATTCTCAAAAATAAACTTTGTATCTGATAGCTTAATATTTTAAATCCCATTTGCCATTTCCATATACTTAAATTCCTCTGAACATTTGCATTAAGTACTAACTGGTGACCTGGAATGCCCTCCTTTCTTCTGGTTTGGTTATATTTACACTGTGTAGATTTCTTAACATCTATGGAAAATTATACATGAGCAAAAATGTATGAGCTACAGTAAACAAGTAGCGTCAGGGAAGGGCTGAGCAGACTAAAGTTCAAGTCTGGAGTACAGAGAATAACCATTTATAATGATAACAGGGTTGTCATAACCTTTTGTCTCTACTTATTCATTGCCCTCCATAATAGAGAGGGTGATGTCCGCATCTTGCATCTCTCAATGTGCGAAGGGCCAGAAGAATCACACTAAATGCAAAATACTGTTAAACAAGGACCATTAACATCAATAAATATTTATAAGATTTAAATAAAAAAGAGTAGGCCAATATTTAGTTCCTTCCTCCTTCTTGCTTTTATTTTCTCTGAGAGTGTATCAGAAGACAAGGATGATCAACAGATACATTCTCAAAATGTGCAAAGTTTCATCAGTCTCTGGTCCTTCTTTCATATTCATTTCTTGCTTGTTTACCTTCTTAGAATCATAGAATCATAGAATAGTTTGGGTTGGAAGGGACCTTTAAAGGTCACCTAGTCCAATCCCCCTGCAATGAGCAGGGACATCTTCAACTAGACCAGGACCTGTATTGTCTGAAGGCAGAATTCAGAATATATGAGGCTGTTTATACTATGAACTTTTACATACGTATAAAGGTATTTCCATCTCTGAAAGTGTGCAGCACCCAAAAAGAAGTTGGAAAAATAGAAGTGTCTTTTTTCATACACTGTCTATATTATTTTTTAATATCTTGTCTTCTGTGTTTTGGTAGTTCTGCTTATGTCAGTCTTCATGTTTTGTGTCAAAAGATGAACTTGGTCTCAGGAACTGTCTCTGGAGTCTGCAGAGACTCTTCACTTGAAGAAATACAGAAACTTCTCTCCCTACAAATAGGGGAGTTTAGAACTCATGCTGGTAATTTCATATAGCCTCAGTTAGTTGTCCTAACTAGCAGACTGTTTCAGCATCTGTGCAAACAGAAGTCTTATAAGAACACTTGTTTTTATACTTTTCCTAATTTTCATTATGGACAATTGATTTTCACTGCCTTTCCATCTTCCCTTCCACAGACCATTCATTTCATCTACTTCTTCTTTGCTGACTGCTTTCTGGCATGTTTTCATTGCTTGGGATATTGGCCCACAGGTCCATTACTTTATTGGCTGTGATTTGGTGGAATGGTATGAGAGCTCATTTTACCTTTCTAGATTATGTTTGGCATTCTGGAGAACTTGCATCTTGCAGTCCATTGCTTGTTCCTACTTTTATCCAGCACATATACAAATTCCAATGAAAAACTTTCTGTAGTTCTGCTTTTTTACGCTGAAGGTGGTGAAACACTGGCACAGGTTGCCCAGAGAGATGGTGGATGCCCCATCCCTGGAAGTGTTCAAGGTCAGGTTGGACGGGGCTCTGAGCAACCTGATCTAGTTGAAGACGTCCCTGCCCACGGCAGGGGGATTGGACTAGGTGACCTTTAGAGGTCCCTTCCAACCCAAACTATTTTATGATTCTATGATTCTATGATTCTATGAATTTGCTCTTTGGTCCTACATAGAAGAGGTCCTGTTGGCTTCCAGTTGCTCACAGGTTAGAATAGAAATCCATCATTATCTAAACAGTGCATTATCAATAAGTTGTGCCAACAACTTCATGGCACTATGAACCATTTATCACAATTTTTATTCACTCAAAAAGCTGCAAGATAGACATCGTACAGATCAAAGATCTGAAAAGAAGATGAGTCCTGGAGAAAGTTCACAGGCAGAAGAGAACAGTATCCTTCATAAGGTCTTAAATGTCTTTTATAGTTGTTGGGTACACAACTAACTACCCGGTGAATTTGACCTCTATGGCCTCTGCTGACTGATTTTCTTTTACAGCAGGGGGTTCAGATTAGCTGTCCATCAGTGCCCTGCTAGTTCAGCCTGATCACATAATGTATCCCAACCAGAAGCTGACTTCTTAGTCTTAGTGAGTCGACTTTTTAGCAGGTTCAGTTACACGTGATGAAACAAAATGGAAACATATCCAGATAAAAACACTCTTAGAAATGTATAAGCATTTAAAACAGCTGTGCCTGTATAATACATCTCCTCCTTCTTCTCATCTCCCTATACTGCCTGTCATTATGGATCTGACTGCATTGTTTCCCTTATTGTTTTTGATTTTTATTAATTAACCCATGCTTCTACTATGATTTTCAGACAAGTGTCTAAAAATGATATTTATTTATACCAATAATTTTACACTAGCATGATTGTTAATGCCTGTTTTGCAGTGAACTTAGAGCTCACGCTGTAAGCCAGGGAAATAATAATAACAAGTGAAATCTCAATTTATTCTTTGAAAGAACTGCAGAATAAATAATGCCTCTGAAACATTCCCCAAGGTGCACACGCCTAGTGTCAGAAACATGGGCACCTCATAACATGACTGTTGTGAAGTGAAGGGTGTAAAAGCTTTACCTGCTTGTTTGCTCAGGGCAAGATAGATACTTAAATCTCTGTATCTAATCAGTCCTCATCTGGTTGGAAAAGCTTGTCTGGAATTTTTTTTCCTCCTTTTCTCCAGTGCTAACACTCATCTTTGCTATATATGACGAACATTAGTAAATTGAAAGCAAAGCCTTACTCCTCAAAAGTCTGAAAATTGTTTAAGCTTAGTAACAATGATATCTGTCATCATAAATTCCAACTCCAAAAAGTGTGGAATTATGAGCAATTGATGGCTTGATTTTCTGACTTGAACAAAGGAGCAGGGAATGCCAGTCTTATGTTGCATTGTGGCTAAAGTCCAGTTTAAATGGAAGATAGGAGCTTAATTTTTGAAATATATTCCTTTATAGGAAATATTAGGATTAATGCAGACTTGCTTAAATTCATAATGCAAGTTAAATCATCACTTATCTTTTGGATAAATCTTTTTTGATTCTGTTGCAAGGAAAAAATATAAGTGGAGAAGGGTCAAACCCAAAACCTTTCCTACTTCTTAACTTGCATAGTGAAATTATGACTTGAATCTTCTGACATATTTTAACTCATAAATTTTGTACTACAAGATTTGTTAGGTGACCTCTTTTCAATTTATTTTTATATGTGTATAGATACATGTACATAAGCATTTCTTTAAAAAAAAAAAATATTTTCCAACTAAACCATGTAAAAATTCTACAAGAAAGGAAACACAATATTTTCAGAGATAGTCAATAGTGTTGTTTTTAAAACACTTCACATGTCTACTTCATGTATCTCTATATATATATCTACTATATATACGCAGCACTATAGACATGCTAGTGAAACCCTTACACAGGTAAAACTGCCATCAAATGAGTAAGTTTGAAAGATACATAAGAAACATATTCTTACCACCTCACCATCCAACAGAGAGCATTTCTCTGGGACTAGTGTAGTTCTGTTGTATTTGTTTTCATTTTCTTCTAAAACAATATGACTGGATCTATTTTTTTTTTTTCATTGTTATGAATCATTGTGGGAGGAGTCAAAAGATGTGGGAGCACTTCTCAGTGCTGGAAGTGATCTTCAGTATGGTCCTGCCTACCAACTTTACCCAATTTACTTTTCTTATTTCTGTCTGTCTCATCTGTATTGACAGCAGGATACCTATGGCATTCATTGTCCTTTCCTATGTGTCAATACAAAGCTAACACAGCTGGACTTTAAGAAGACTGTGTGGCTTGGATAAAGAGCTTTAGTTAAAGGAAAAAAAAGTGAACTGTCAAAATGAGTCATTCCTAAAAAGGCAAAGAGACTTTTTCTTTTTTCTAAAGTGTTGCATTGAAAAACAATCTCTTGTTTTGAAAAAGGGATGCATACAGGTGAGTTTGAGCCTGGGATATGGTGGTGTACTGGATCTGGCTGGGATGAAGTTAATTTTCTTCATAGCAGCTTGTATGGTGCTGTACTTTGGATTTGTGATTAAAGCAGTGTTGATAACACACTGGTGTTTTGGTTATTACTGAGCGGTTCTTGCATAGCATAGAGGCTTTCTCTCTTTTTCCCACACTGCACCCTGCACAGAATGGAGTGAAGGTGTACAAGAAATCGGGGACAGCTGACTGGAATTGACCAAAGGGATATTCCACACCACAGGGCATCATGTTCAGCAATAAAGCCTTGGGGAAATGAGGAGGAAGGGGGAACCATTTGTGGATACGGCATTTGTCTTCCCAAGTAACCGATAAGAAGACATGCTCAGGACCTCCTAACCTGGAAGTGGCTGGACATCTGCCTGCTCATGCAAAGTAATGAACAAATTCCTTATTTTTCTTTGCTTGCACGCATAGCTTTGCTTCACCTGTTAAATTGTCTTTATCTCAATCCAAATGTTCTTGCTTTTGCTTTTCTGATTCTCTCCCCCCTCCCACTGAAGGGGAGGGTGAGAGAGGAACTGGGTGGATTCTTAGTTGCTGACCAGGGCCAACCCACCACAAGTGGCCAGTATATATTTTTTATATATATATATTTATACATATTTAATCAAGTTCCAATTCTATGGATGTAAGCATAACGTTAGTATAAATCAAGGTCCTTTCAATTACAGCATTTCTTATCCTTGCTTGTCATAGCCTTACTCACTTTATTTGTTCCCAAATATCCTTTGCTCTCCTGCAAAATACCAAAATGTTTTGTGTAAAGAAAAAAACATAAATAGAAACCTCTTTCACAGAGAATCAAGTTTGGTGTTTCAGTCAGACTATTATTCAAGAGTTTGTTTCATCCCTGTTAACTGAATGTAGCCTGTACTAGCGTTGATAGGACATGTCAAGATCTGCATAAGATTTTTTCTCTTTGTGCCATCAGGTCCTACATGCCACCTTCCTCCTTTAGCCTGGCAATGTGTACTAATATGATCCGTAGGGCAGTACTTACATTGCTCGTCAGGAGCCTGCACATCCTTATCTTACAGTCTCACAAACAGTAGGGATATTGACACACCCTGTTTCCTACTTGGAAGGAGGAGTTATAAGCAACTATCTTAAGGAGTGGGACTGCAGGCTAGTTTTCTCAAGTGGTGTAGAAGCCCCTTTCTTTAATACTAAATGAAGTACTAGATGCAAAAGTTTACAAATCGGTCTGGAGATCCCCATTTTTTGTTGTCTAGCTCTAAATTTCTACAAGCTGAACTTGCCTTTTTTGGTTCATATACTTGTCCCCTGGTACTTTTTGCAAAAGATAGGTACTGAGTCTTAAACCTAAAGAATATGAATGGGTCCTTCAATCATTGTTCAGTTTTGTTTAAGTTTTTGAGAACTTTCATGAATGTTTACATTTTGAAATGCTTTTTTTTTTTCTTATTTAGAAGTCAGAAAATGTTTGCCTGAAGATTTAAAAATAACACATTTAAAATATTACTTCTATAGTCTCTGTCTCCAAAGTTTCAGTATTTCAAATATGTAAATAAAAAAAACCTTCAGGAACATGAAGAATCCCTTCACTGTCCCTAATGTGTTTGGTTTTTTGTTTTTGTTGGGTTTTTGTTGGGGTTTTTGTTGCTTTTGTTTTGTTTTGTTTTTCTCTGAAATATGTTTAGGTGCCTAACTCTTGTGCTGGATCTGGTCTTCTGTTTATTGTAAAGTTTGTTGAAGTCCAGGACTTTTTGAAAAACAAAACAAAAAACTAAGAAGGTTTTTTTTTATATATATATATTTAATAATCACTGAAAGAGATACATCTGAATGTGTGTGCTTTTACCAATCTCTTGTGTTTTGTGGTTTTTTTACAAAATAGTTCATTTAAAAAAAAAATTTCTATCAATCAAATTATAGTAGTCTGCATTATGACAAATGAAAAGGAAATGTTGTAACAATGGCAGTACCATAGAATTTCAAGTAAAATAGTTGCTTTTTCAGTGAGATAAATTTTATAAAAATATGTCATTTTTCTAACTTTCAAAGCTCAGTTTTGAAACCAAAACCTTGCTTATTTGCCCTACACCCAGAGATGCTACTATTTAAAAAAAGTTCATTAGTTATTACTATAACAGTATCAGGAAGCTGGTTTCCAGAAGTGAAAAAAAAAAACAAAACAAAACCAAAAACGCCACTCTGCTATAAACTGCATTTTTAAAAGTGACTTTTTTCTTTGGCCTATATTTCTTAACACAGCAACATTTCTTCCTGTTCATCTTTAAAAAATCTTAATTACTTTCATTCCATTAAAACATAGCACAAAATTCAGAGGAGTAAACATGCATACACACACACACAGATAAGATACTGTTATCTCTCTTTTAAAAATTTACATTAATATCTGGTAGCTCATTACTGTCAGAAGGGCATCTGCTGGAAATGAACTCATTCTGAAAATATATAAAGACAGAAGACACCCCTATATTGTCTTAAAAGGATCTTTAGGTCTCATTCTAATTCTTGTGATCTGTAAAATCTGACATGTAAGAATAAGCACCATAGACATTTGTAGACTATGAATAGCTCGCAGTCACATTAATAACTTCTGGAATATTGCAAATAATTTACATTCTTAAGGTATGAAAGTGGTTTCAATTTTATACAAATCTGCACTGGGCAATAGTATTTGAACAGTACTGCATCTGTGGACATCTCAGATGGGGGTCTCAGAAGCATTGGGCAAGACACATAATGCTGGAACAATTTTGACTTGTCTATTATTCTAATGAAAGTCAGGGAAATATCCATGCACAATCCAATAAGATTTATAATAGCCCATGAAAACTTCATGACATCCACTATGGTTGTGGTATCCTAACTGATGTTTCTTTCATGTCATGTTTTTTGATCTGAGTGATAGTTAACTTTATTATTATATTTCCTGTTGCTTACAATAAACCAAGTCCTTCAAAGAGGTGTCTTCAACTTACATTGACCTCAAGGAAATAATTCAATATCTTGCAGACTGGTATGTTTTCTTATAAACACAAAGATGATTACTGTCTGTTTGCTCTCTTTTCCAAATACTATGCTGGCTTTAACACCTAGCATCTTCTGTTAGAATTTTGTGTCTAGGACTTAATGTCTCTGTCCTTTGTAATAAAACATCCTATTTCTTTTTTTTTTTTTTTTTTTTTTGCAATTCCCAAAGTGAAGCTGAGACATATTGGAAGGAGAAGAATGATTTTGATTGATGCATACAAGTGGATGTCCAGAGGCATCATGCTCTGGATCAAACAAGATAATGGTTTCTGTGTGACCCTGGTTAGATCACTTCTGTGGGCATGCAAGTCTGGCATTAAATCACAAGAAGAACACTGGCAAGCTGGAAAAAAAATTAGATTAAGTGGAGAAAAAAACTATTTAAAAGTTTTCTACAGAGACACAAGTGAAGATGGATTGTTCAGTGCTGTTGGAAATGGTGCAAAGTTTTCTATAATAGAATAAAATGGAAAAACATTAATTTTGGGCTAAACATTAAACTTTTCATAACAGTCTGTTAAACTAATGGAGGTCTTATATTGAATTGTTTTAGTAGGACTCATTAAAAACAGCTCAGAATCTGGTGTAAATAAATGTTTTCTGTCTAGCAAATCTATTAGTTGAGAGGATTATATATAGAGAACTATATTATTATTTTATATTTTTATGTTTAGAAGAAATTTTGAAGTACCTTTTTATGTTGCATTTTTTGGCACAAAAATATAATGAATAGGTTACTGTTGTCCATCATTATGACTGAAAAGGAATATTTATTTGAAAACTTTACTAAAATATAATTACTTTAAAATCTAGGCATGTATAGCAGGTGACATGCACTATTGTAATTTTAGAGTGATGGTTTAATAACAAAGACAGCAAAAAGCCTTTCCTGCTATAGGCAAATAGCCTATGAAAGAATGCAGAAATCTAACTTGACTTCTCAGTCACATCATAATTAATTAATTTATGTTCTTTTTTTATTTTTAAGCTCTTTCATGCTTCCACTCGAATTATAACTTTCATGCTTCCACTCAAATTTATAACTTTAGGGTGGGTCTACTATTAATGTGGATCTACTATGCTGTAAATGCTTGCTTTAAACCTTTAGATGTCAAGAGGATGATGCTTAGTTTCCTTCAAGGTGGATCAAAGAGTCCAAAAGCTCTCTGGGGCTGTTAGGGCTTCTAATTACAGGATGTGAATCAATTAAAAATTTCCCCTTGAACATACCAGCTATCTGTAATATTCAGGTTCAGATTTCTGTCTTCAGTATTGCTTATTTTTAGACCCGGAGTAATACTGGATTAAAGTCTGGAATGAGAGGACTGAGAGTCTACTGTGGATCTGCTTGTAGACCCCATAGAGGGTGAAGAGATTGGTGACCCTGTAGCTCTATCAGAGGTGTGAAACAACCAGACCTTTCGGTACACTATATGACATCATTTTAGCAGCACTGCGTATTGATCTGCAAAGCATAGTATTGGTTCAAATAAAGGGGAATTCTGTGCTGTGACCAAGGGAGTGTGGGAAGGACTTGTTGCTACGTCATTTGCATTTTTCAAACTCAATCAATTCATTGAACCTGACAAATTCTAAAGATTTTTTCTTAAAGGGAAAAAAAATCCTGCAGCATGCATAACAACTTGTAATATCTCAAGTTTTGAATCAGTTTCAAGATACTTTCAGTTGCAATAACTCTGACAAAGTCATTCTTATTAGTCATAATAATGTTTTAGTGAATGACGGACACATTTTGGGAGATTCATGCGATGTCTCTCTATGTGTTATCCCTGAAATTAAAACAACATGAAACAAAGCAAAATTGGAAAAACAGAGTTAAAAGTAACTGCATAAAAAAAATAAAAGTGAAAAATAAAAAGGGAAATGTTGTCTAATTCATATTTCTTATACATGTTCCACAGAGACTTCTTGACTACTGAGGCTCCCGTTCTGTAGTGGTCTTCAATAAAAGCATTTATGTACAGTGCATTGGTAAGACTGTCTACACACAGTTCACTTATAGAGAAGGACAAAAATATAACTTATAACAATGTGTTAATTTTTTCTTGTATAAATTTTATACCTAGCCTAGCATCCTGTTTCTGGCAATGGCCATATAAGGCCAGTTCCCAGGGAAAGGTATCATCATAGAATCATAGAATGATTTGGGTTGGAAGGGACCGTAAAGATCATCTAGTTCCAACCCCCCTGCTGTGGGCAGGGACATCCAACTAGATCAATATAATCTAAATCTACCCTCTTTCAGTTTAAAACATTTACCCCTTTTCCTATCGCTACACTCCCTGATAAAGAGTCCTTCCCTATCTTTCCTGTAGGCCCCTTTTAGGTACTGGAAGGCTGCTATAAGGTGTCCCCAGAGCCTTCTCTTCTCTACACTAAAGAACCCCAACCCTCTTAGCCTGTCCTCATAGGGGAGGTGCTCCAGCCCCATGACCATCTTCATGGCCCTCCTCTGGACCCACTCGAGCAGGTCCATGTCTTTCTTGTGCTGGGGGCCCCAGAGCTGGACACAGTACTTCAGGCAGGGTCTCACAAGAGCGGAGTAGAGGGGCAGAATCACCTCCCTTGACCTGCTGGCCATGCTTCTTTTGATGCAGTCCAGGATGCGATTAGCGATTGTTTTTCTGGGCTGCTAGCACACATTGCTGGCTCATGTCCAGCTTTTCATCCACCAGTACCCCCAAGTCCTTCTCGGCAGGGCTGCTCTCAATCCCTTCATCCCCCAGCCTGTATCTATGTTTGGGATTGCCCCGACCCAGATGCAGGACCTTGCACTTGGCCTTGTTAAACCTCATGAGATTCACATGGGCCCACCTCTCTAGCCTGTCATGGTCCCTCTGGATGGCATCCCTTCCCTCTAGAGTATCATCACACCACTCATCTTGGTGTCATGCGCAAACTTGCTGAGGCTGCACTCAATCCCACTGTCCGTGTCCCCGACAAAGATGTAAATAATACTGATCCCAATATGGACCCTTGAAGGACACCACTTGTCACCGGGACATTGAGCCATTGAACACAACTTTTTGAGTGCGACCATCCAGTCAATTCCTTATCCACCAAGTTGTCCACCCGTCAAATCCACATCTCTCCATTTTAGAGACATAGTTGTTGTGTGGGACAGTATCAAATGATTTGCACAAGTCCAGGTAGATGATGTTAGTTGCTCTTCCCTTATCCACCAATGCTGTCACCTCATCATAGAAGGCCACCAAATTTGTCAGGCATGATTTTCCCTTAGTGAAGCCATGTTGGTTGTCACTAATGACCTCCTTACTTTCCATGTGCCTTAGAACAGTTTCCAGGAGAATCTGCTCCATGATCTTGCTAGGCACAGAGGTGGAACTGACTGACCTGTAGTTCCCCGGGTCTTCCATTATTCCCTTTTTAAAAACGGGGGTTATGTTTCCCCTTTTCCAGTCAGTGGGAACTTCACCAGTCTCCCACAATTTTTAAAATATGATGGATAGTGACTTAGTGACTTCATCTGCCAGTTCCCTCAGGACCCTTGGATATATTTCATCAGGTCCCATGGACTTGTGCACATGCAGGTTCCTTAGATGGTCTTGAACCTGCCTGATCTTCTCCTACGGTGGGCAGTACTTCATTCTCCCAGTCCCTGCCTTTTGATTCTGTAAATTGGGCAGTGTGGCTAGAACACTTGCCTGTGAAGACCAAGGCTAAAAAATTGTTGAGTACCTCAACCTTCTCCATGTCAGCTGTAGCCAGGTCTCCTGTTTCACTCATCAGGGTGGGTACAGTTTCCTTCATCTTCCTTCATTGTCCTATGTACCTGAAGAAACCCTTCTTGTTATTTTTCACATCCCTAGCCAAGTTCAGCTCCAGCTGATCCTTGGCTTTCCTGATCCCCTCCCTGCACTCTCGGGCCATATCCTTATAATCTTCCTAGGATGCATAACCCTGCCTCCACTGCCTATGCATTTTGGTTTTGTGTTTTATTTTGGCTGGGAGGTCTTGACTTAGCTAAGCTGGCCTCCTGCCTCCCCTGCCTGACTTCTTACACATTGCAATTGAGAGCTCTTGTGCCCTAAGAAAAATGTCTTTAAATATCTCCCAGCTCTCATTCACTCTTTTGCCTCTGAGGGCAGTTTCCCAAGGGATCCCATGCACTAGCACCCTAAATAGCTGAAAGTTTGCTTTTCTGAGGTTTAGGGTCCTGACTCTACTGTTGAAGAGTATCCTAAGTTTTACTGAATCTTTAGGTTGTGAAATAATCGACTATAAGAATATTTTGATTCCAATAAGTTAGCTCCTATGGTAGTGTTATGTATAGGTTGCTGTCTTACTTATTGTTTGAGGCTGTGTAACTTGAAGTCCCTATTCCCTATTCTCTGGACTCTCTAGACCATAAACAGAGCCCCTAGGTTCTATTGTATATGGGATGAGTTATTTGACAACGTGGCAAGGTAAATATCTAGCTGGCCAACTTGGCAACAAAACCTACTTTTAAGATGTCCTGAAGTGAACTGCCTTCATTATAATACTAAAAAACACACCCACAGGTCAAGAAGACCCTTGCCCAGATGAAGACCCTTCCTCTGCGCAAGCCTAGTAACAGAAGAGAATGACATAACCGATATTATAATTATATGTAAATCACTAACCAATCATTGTAACTGGGAGTGTACTACCTTATAATTTTTGTGCATAAATGTAATGGTGATCTAGCCATAGGTGTGCTTGATTTGTGGAAATTCCACCTTGCACCTGGTGCCGCAATAAAGAATGCCTGCTTTCTAAAACTCCAAATTGAGTCTTAGAGAGTTCATCATCTGCCGATTTACGGTAACAGTTTTGGCACCCCAGATGGGACACTGTTCTCGAGCCTCGATGGATCCTGGGATCGCAAAACCTCAGCTGGCACCGAGGGATTCTCGGAGAGGATTTTCCGATCCCCGGACCAAAGAGCCCCTGAGCAAAGAACATTATTTGTGAGTATTAAGGCATTCTTTTGGAAACTTTAAGTTGGAACCCGGGAAGGGGGTTGGAGTCCCCCGTTTGGGAAGGGGGTTATAGTCCCCATTTGGCGGGGTCAGAGACCCCGCAAGCCTGCCTGTAAGGCGCAGTGAAAGCTACACAGGGTTGGGGCTAAGAGGGTACCCGTTTAGCAGTCAGAAGCTTAGGCGTCTGCCCATAAGTCATAAGCGAAAGCTATTGCTGGGTTGGACATTTGGAGGGGTTGGAATCCCCGTTTGGAATTTTGAGGGGTTGGAATCCCCGTTTGGAAACTCTACCTGTTACCTTTGAATTCTACCTGTTACCTTTGAACTCTACCTGCTATCTTTGAATATTTTGTTGGGATGGCATCAGGATTTGTAAAACTGTTTAAGAGTAAGAGTGCTGGGAATTTATCAACAGATGAAAAGATACCAAAAACCTCACCATTGGGATGTTTGTTAGCACATTGGAGTGATTTACATGATGATTTGCACAAGAGCCAGATGATTGAGTATTGTAACCATTGGTGGCCTTTGTATGTTTTGGAGGATCAGGAAAAATGGCCAAAGAACGGAACTTTGAGTTATAATACTATCCTGCAGTTAATGGTGTTCTGTAGAAGAGAAGGCAAATGGAAT
>NW_008795125.1:84159-89433 GCF_000699145.1 Aptenodytes forsteri | reverse complement strand
TGTTGTAGAAGCAAATTCTTTACCCTGCACAACTTCAGCCCAAAAGGCAGAATTGATAGCCTTGATGAGGGCCTTAGAGCTAAGTGAAGGGAAGAAAGTGAATATTTGGACTGATTCAAGATATGCCTTTGCCGTGGTACATGTTCGTGGAATCCTGTGGAAGGAAAGGGGATTATTATCCTCTCCGGGGACGAGTATTAAATAAAAAGAAGAAATCTTAAAATTAATACAAGCAGTCCAAAAACCGATTAAGGTGGCAATCATGCACTGTAAAGCACATCACTTAGGAAATACAAAAGAAATTATAGGAAACAAATTGCAGACAGGACAGCTAGGAGAGTTGAAAATAGAAAAGAGTTTCAAATGGCATTGATCCCTACTAAAACCATTGCTCTACCAAGGGAGAAACCTAAATATTCATAGGAAGATGAGAAATTAAGTAAGTTGTTAGAGTTCATCATCTGCCAATTTATGGTAACACTACTTTTTACCTATCCTGTACCCCTCAGGAATGAGAATTCAATCAGGGCATGATCACTGCAATCCAGGCTACCTCCAGTCTTGACCTCTCCAATAAGTTCTTCTGCATTAGTGAGCAACAGGTCCAGCAGTGCCACCCCTCTCATCGGGCTCTCCATCACCTTTACTAGGAAGTTGTCCTCAATGTACTCCAGTAGCTTCCTGGACTGTTTGCAGTTTGCTGTGTCGCTTTTCCAGCAGAGGTCTGGGTGGTTGAAGTCCCCTATCATGCATCATACTTAGCAATCTCATGTTACCAATTATTTTCTGCTCAGAAGTTCTCCTCAGATTTGGAGGTAAGTGACAGACACCCCATAATTTATTATTCTTTTTCTGTCTAGGAACTTGAGCCCATTTTCATTATGTGTTAAATTGCTTTAATTGTTAGTGTCGTAATTTGATTCAAGGCTCTGTTTAAGATATGGTACTGTTCTTGACCAGCATAATCTGCTTTGTCTCATTTTTGTATCATAATATTACAGTGTTCTGTTTGCTGCCTTTTGCTCTCTTCCCAGTATGTTTAATATATCAAAGTCTTCATGAATACCCAGAATGTCTCATTTCCCATAATATTTTTTAGAATTCATGTAGTAACATGTACCAGTGTTTTTGTTCCCCTAGGACCCTGTGTAATTGACAGCTTGTTTTCAATTTCTTATTTTATTATTTCCATCCTCTGAACTATCCTTTGCGTGAAGATACTGTTAGGTTATGCAATAAAAGCTCATCTGCATACCCACAAATGAGCACAGGGAGACAATGACAGGAAGGAAAGCCCAAATAGTATCCTGCCCAGCTATTCCTAGGCCCATCACAGGAGGCATCAGCCTATCACAAGTCCATCTTCACAAGCTCCGAAGAGCACAGGGGCACAATGGCAGGTGGGAACACAAATTAAGGACTCAGAGGAAGGACACAATGTCCAGGCCCCGAACAGGGCCGGAGAGAACCTCAGACCCAGTGTCCAGGTGTGAAATCCATCCAGATTAGTCATCAGGAACAGCTCTATGGATCACCTTTCAGACTAAGGGTGGGGTATCAGCCTAGCAGTGGGACACATGGGGTCCAGGGGAAGAGCATTTTGGAATCACACAGGAGTTATTATTGGATGTTTACAGGAGGAACCAAAGGCGGGAAAAGATGATTTAGTTGATTTGAGGAGAGACAAGTATAGGAAAATAAAGGCATAAGGGAATAAAAAGAGTGTATATGTATATACGTGTTGTGTATGTGTGTTTTTCAGCTTTTCTATTGGCTGGACCTAGGGGGCACAGAGCTGCAACAGCCTCACCTATCTCAGGCTGTTGGATCTAACAGATCCTCTAACAGATACAAAATTTAATTTCTTAATCTCTTATAGAAACATAACCCAAAAATATTTTTGCTTCTGTGCTTTCCACCTTTCCTGTTCTGCAGTTTAAATTCTATCTCCTGACCTTCTTGACTGTAAGTGACAGCAGTTTGGTTCCCTTATGGTTCAAATGAAATCCTTTTCTCCTGCACTGGCACCCTTTAGTGCCTTAGTGTCTCTAGTACCTGCTGAATCTGCTTCTTACACTATCATCTCTGCTAATTACTCAGTCTCTCTCTTCCTTTCTCTGGTCCTATGAGCACTTCAGAGGATGTTACTGAAGAAGTCCCGGTCTTCATCTTCCTATATTTTTGCCTTCAGAACATCTTTTCTACTGTTTCCTCTTCTGATGTTTGGTGAGTGTGGAGAGGGCACAAAAGTGGAGCTAAAACTTTCACTGCAAGGTATTTTCCCCAGGAGTTAAATCTGCTTGCCTTGTTAGTAATAAAACATGAGAGATTATATCAGTGTGCTCTTCCCCCTGAGCTGAGGCTTTTCTTATTTGGAAAATGTTTCGCTATATGGTTTCACACTGTTTTTTCAAATAAAGCAAGCTTCCAAATATTGAAATCTCTCTGTACACCCTGAGCAGGTAACTACTTTCACAAGATGGAAATACTAGAACTGTAGGTTACTGAAAAAGTAAGGCATGTTGATGAATGAGGTTTTGGAAGGTTATGTCTAAACAAAGTCAAATAAAGAATAAAGTTTATTACAGAGTAGGTGATTAGAGTCACAATAAAACCTGAGGAAAAGTGGTCAAAAACTAGAGTGCTTTCTGAAAGGCATGCCATAGGACAGCACAAGTTATTAGGTAATAATTTGATTCAATATCAAAATTCAATAGATATTTGAACTAAAATATACATGTTCACTGCTAAATACTGATTTTTTTTTTTTTGTTATGTTGGGGTCTTTTCTAAATTATTACACCATTTTAGAAGATATAATGGCAATCATGTGATCCCCAAAATTCAAACTTAGAAGAATACGTTATCATTTTTCTTATACCTTAATGAGAAACTGTTTCTTAATAAGAAATTTTTACACATTATCCAACAGCTACATAAGCCAAAATTCTTCTGTCAAAGGAAAATGAGTTAAATAGATCTAATCTACAATGTTATACTCTCCAAATGTCATTACTATTAAAGACCATGAAAATTTTGCATGTTATGACTGTGAACTGCTGTTACCAGACAAGAACCACACCCTCATGGAAAAGATGAACCCTTTAATGATTGCTGCTCAACTTCTTTGAACTCAGTGAGTTAAATGGCAACTGTAACCTTGATCTGATACAGACCCTGCATGGCATCAAATCTCACCATAAAATGAAAAATGGGCAAATTTCTCACAAAAAACTTGATGCTATATAAATATGTCTTGGACACCCAGTATCTAAAGAAAAACAAGCACTCAGATGTGTGTGCTTTGCCACCAAATAAGATGGTATGAAACAATGACCAGCAAAATTCCTGATGAGTACTGACTATATGGCAATTCTGAAACATACAAGTCAAAAAGATAAATATGCAAATAACCAAACAAGACCTAAAAAAGTGCAGTTACTAAAGAAAGCACTTCAAGAATGTTTATTTAATTTTAATTAACTGACCAATTCTTTCAAGCTCTTAAAAAAAGATTGGTGGTAATAGAACTTCAAACAGAGGGAAAAATGACATGTATTTCTAAAAAAATATTTAAAGTGAAGGATGCATCAAAAAATAGCAGCAACACCAGAGTGATTCATGAAATGAGTGGTGTTGCCAAATTTGCAACTAAAGATAATTACACATAGACTTGTGCATTCAGCTATGAACTCATTAAAACTGACTCAATTCTCACCCTGCTGTAGCAGTTATCACATTAGCTACGTTACCGTAAGATGACACTAATCCCTTTGAGGAACTCAGAAATCTCAGCAGATAGCATGCTTCCCCCATAAATAGGACACTTGGATGCAAACCATGTTTCTTATCTCTCGGGAGAGCTTCTTTAAACATCAGGCCATAGCAGAGACTGGACTGGAAACAGTGAAGGAGGAAAGAAGAAACTCTAAACCCCTCTCGTTTAAGCTCCGACGCTGTTTAGAAAGAAATAGTTATTAATAGATTCAGAAAGTGACAGAGAATTTTTTTACTGACTCTTGGTAAAGGAATTGTTTGGGAAGGTGAGTGGCTTGATCCTGACCTCAGAGCTATTTCTGAATTTTATCCATTTGCTCTTACAGATAAAGGGCAAAAGTACCTGCCACCACAATGGCCATGAATTCAAAATGAAGATAACAAGATTCACTGTGTGAAGATCTGTTCCTGTCTAGATATGGTAGGTAATTTAGTGAGAGATTCTAGAATCAGTGCCCTAAGTGCTGCTGTGCCAAGTCTCTGGAGCCTAACTGGATTAGATAGAAGTCAGATAGCGAGTTGCTTAGATTGGGGAAGCAGTTGACAATGTAGAGGTACAAGCATTGAGGATTTCTAAGTCAAACTGTAAGATGTCTTTAAGGCTTTGGAATATTAGGACTAGGTGACAGCAGTCCTTTCAGTTTTGGTAGTGATAGCAAGAATACTTTGCTGATGTACTAATACAGCTTTTGAAACCATGGTTCTTCAATGAAAAGTACACAATGTAATTAGAATGAGTGGAATACAACAAAAAGTAGTAATAATGACCAAGTAGAAAAATAACATATTTTCCCCATCAAAACATTCTGAGAATAAAATGAAATATGCAGGTTTTGAACCAAAATCTGCTACAAGGAAACAATGACAACTGAACAAAACTTTGATGGTAAATAATAGGTATGATTTTGTAAAAATTGAAAAGTTTAAATTATTACCGTTAATCTCATAAGGTATGCTAATCTATATAGAGCTGAAGTAGATGCAGCTGAGATGGAGGGAGCCACACAACCCAGTTGTTGCTGTGGTAAACCCATACCTGTAAATTACAAGACAGAACTGAGACCAGAAAGTAAGTGAACAGTGTAAGTAATTGTTAGCGTATTTGTAAACAGGAAACAGTCAAATCTGGGACAATTGTGACCTGCAGGGAAATCGGGATGTGAAAATGAAGCCATGGATTGGGATGTCTACAGATCTGTCTGAGTGTAATCACAGTTTCATTTCAGTGTAGGACAAAGATTTACTATACTCTTTTTTCTTTGAGTGTGTTGATTTGCAACTATGGAACACAAGTACCTAAAAAGAAGAGCTTAGAAAAATGTATAAATATTGATTTAAAAGAAAAAGTAAATTAAAATTGCTTTAAGTATTGATAGTTATCATTCAGCTGTTTTGGGGATGGAGGATGAGAAGGGTATTTAATTATTTAACGATGTAGTTTCATTTCAGAGCTTTTGGGGGGGTTTCTTTTCATCTGTAACTTACTTTAATTAACTC
>NW_008795125.1:82773-83327 GCF_000699145.1 Aptenodytes forsteri | reverse complement strand
GGGTTTATGAAAGGCAGGTCCTGTTTGACTAACCTGATTTCCTTCTATGAGAAGGTGACCCGCTTAGTGGACGAGGGAAAGGCTATGGATGTTGTCTATGTAGACTTTGGTAAAGACTTTGGCACCATTTCCCACAGCATTCTCTTGGAGAAACTGGCTGCTCATGGCTTGGACAGGCGTACTCTTCGTTGGGTCAAAAAGTGGCTGGAGGGCCAGGCCCAAAGAGTTGTGGTGAATGAAATTAAATCTAGTTGGCAGCCGGTCACAAGTGATGCTTCCCAGGGCTCAGTATTGGGGCCAGTTCTGTTTAATATCTTTATCAATGATCTGGACGAGGGCATCGAGTGCACCCTCAGGAAGTTTACAGACAACACCAAGTTGGGTGAGAGTGTTGATCTGCTTGAGGGAAGGAAGGCTCTACAGAGGGACCTGGACAGGCTGGATCGATGAGCTGAGGACAATGGTATGAGGTTCAAAAAGGCTAAGTGCTGGGTCCTGCGCTTAGGTCACAGCAACGCTACAGGCTTGGAAGAGTGGGGCTGGAAAGCTGCCTG
>NW_008795125.1:78159-82656 GCF_000699145.1 Aptenodytes forsteri | reverse complement strand
TAGGGAAGTGATTGTGCCCCTGTCCTCGGCACTGGTGAGGCCATACCTCGAATATTGTGTTCAGCTTTGGGCCCCTCTTATAAGGAACGGCTGAGGGAACTGGAGTTGTTTAGCTTGGAGAAAAAGAGACTGAGGGGAGACCTTATCATTCTCTACAACTACCTGAAAGGAGGTTGTCACGAGGTGGGTGTCCATCTCTTTTCCCAAGTGGCAAGCAATAGGACAAGAGGAAACGGCCTCGAGTTGCGCCAGGGGAGGTTTAGATAGGATAATAGGAAAAATTTCTTCACCAAAAGGGTTGTCAGGCATTGGAACAGGCTGCCCAGGGAAGTGGTTGAGTCACCGTCCCTGGAGGTATTTAAAAGATGTGCAGATATGGCACTTAGGGACATGGTTTAGTGGTGGACTTGGCAGTGTTAGGATCTTAAGGCGCTTTTCTAACCTAATGATTCTACGATTCTATGATTCTGTTATTCTGGGATCAAAGACAGTTCTTTCTACACAGTGTAGCCAGTTGCTATATATATCACAGATAACAATAGGACATAAACTACACAATTACACAAAGCTTTAAAAAAATATGTCTTAATAAAACACAGACTTGAGCCTCTGTTGAAATTCTTGACCTCTTATACTTCTATTTTTCTCTTTTCCCATCAACAGCAATGCTAATATTTTTTCACCAAATGCTTTGGCAAAATTAACTTCTCAGTACAGCCATCTGAAAAATGAATCATACAAACGATTGTATCATTCTGTGATTCTAGGATTTGAAGAAAGACAACATGACAATGGTATTCAATCGCAGCATCGACTCCTGCTTTATGATGGAAGCTTCTCCCCTTTTGGTGAGGATTCTTTACTGCTTTCTGAATGTAAATTTAAAAACAGATTTCTTAACTCACTAGTTAAATTCCTTTATGTGAACACTGCATATAGCAGTAGGATACCAATTTTAAAGTGATTACAGTTAGTAATTATTTTACAGTTTTAATCTTAGTAAAGAGAGACATGTTGTGGTGTAATAAAGATATAGACTATGGTTTCAACAATAGTATTAATGTGTCTTCTGGGAAGAGATCAACAACCTAAAATTACTTCATATTAGAGGAGTTTGGTGCTGCAGTAACATGCTTATACAATTAGTCACTTCTGCATAAGTTTTGGAAATAACTAAAATAAAACTAATTTACTGTCATAGAATTCATATTGTAAGCAGGTATAAAACAATGCCCCCTAGGCATTGAATTTGCTTTCTTGTAGCAGTTTTTATTTTCACTTTTAGGGAAGCTGTGTGAAAGAACATATGATGAAGCAGGTTGGTCAACTTTTTATAAATGTAGGGTCTGTTATGCTCATTACCTTGGTATCTAAGCATATATAAAATTAAAATAATATTTCCCACAACAGTTTACAGCTTACTTCATAAACATATGCCTAGCTAAACAAAGTAGTGTGGCACTTCTCAAATTTACCTCAGTTGTTCTGTAGAGGCCATGGGTAGATGGTTCAGCCATGTAGAATTTGTCCCAGAGAAGTCATGTCTTGAAAAAGGCTCTGCCTTGACATTGGATGGGGAAGCACCCCAGTGAGACGCAGAGGTCAGGATTATAACTGCTTCAAAGAATTAAAAATGAGAGGGGAAACTGGCAGTTAGAATTTATGTTGGAAAAGCAGCTTATATGACCTAAAATCTTGACTAGAAAGTCAGAGACTGACCTTACAGACCTCTAGCTTAGAATATGATCTGAATTCGGGCAAGCTTTTCTTTACTAGAACTACCTACTCAGTCAAAGATTGCTTGATTTTTCTATAAATATTACTAGCTGTTATTTCTCTTTGTTACAAAAATGCTACATGGTGCAGGGCCTGATATTTGACTAGTCTCCAAACTCACTGTGGTAAACACTGGAAAAAATTCAACTAGCACCTGCATTTATTCTGATTAACTGACTGCATGGAGAGATAGGTCTTCGGAGAAAATGTTTCTCATTATTTCTACTGCTAATCTTTTAGAAAATATATTACATGTACAACAGTTCCATGTATGCAAGTTACCCAGACCAAGACAATGGAAGTGAAATTTCTTGGGAGAAGCACAAGGAGGTTCCACTAGCACTGGTTTCAGTTGCACCATGTAATAACCATCAAATCATATGGGCTTTTAGAGCACCCAAGTTCCTCTACATTTTACAAGCAGTAATTGAGGTGAGCTACTGAATGGAGTTGAACTGCACACTGTAAATGGACCAGAAATGCTTACTTTCCAGGGAGTGGTGTTTTGTTTTGTTTTGTTTTTAATGTGTGCTGCATGTGATCATTGAGACGTTTCAGAACATGTGTTTCATAAACTGATCAAACCAGGACCAGCAAAGTGAAAATAATAATTTTTAAATGCCTGACTTTAGCTGCTTTCTACCTGCAGTAAGGTTGTCGGTATCATGGTAATTTTCAGTAACAAATGCATCTTTTCATTTCTGATGATAAACTGGTCTTCCTACCAGGATGTTCTTTACAACATCTAACAGGAATCAGAATAATAAAACGGTCAATCCCTTCTGAGCAAAGCTTAGTGGCAGATGAAGTTGGCAACCCTCAGTGCTTAAATGAGTGTTTCACCAGTATTCTAAATGGAAGCAGATGGCAACTTCCCAGAGACTGTGCACGTTCCCTGGGGGAGAGGAGAAACATTGCAACACTCCACCATTGCACTGGAGCAGATAATTAGGCAATTAGATCTATTAAAAGCTGACAAAGGGAAAAGTATAGATGAACCTTCTCCCTAGGCTTCAATATGGCAGTACTTGTAATAGCCTATATAGAAAGTCACACATGACAAGTGAACACGATTTATGAATTTTAAGACTGATTTACTGTCATTTATGTTTGTATGAGCATATGCACACCTAACATACTAGTTATATTTTACAGACATACATATAAGTTTATACATGCATGTTATATATATCTGTGATTACAAATAATTATCTCTCTTTTCAGACTATGGTGATTTTGCCAAAAGTCCAAGGCAAAAGTAACTTATGCTCTGATTTCTCCCAGTGGACATCTGTGGCGGTGTGCTCCCCCACCCAACCTGATCTTTATCTCCTGTAAGGCTCCTCAAGCGATAACTACCAGGGGTGGTCGTTAATGGATGCTGATAGTGATAGCTGTGTCCATTCAAAGTGGATTCTGGAGCCAGATAACACCACAATAACCAAGGGTTATTGTGAGAAATACGCCCACCTAACCACACTTATCAGTATGCAAATACGACTATGAGTCAATCATCTTACCCCTATAAATAGTGAGCAGCCCAAGAGCCTGTTGAGCTCTCCTGCACGGCAGTGGGCTGCACGCCAGGATCTCCCCTTGAGCAGGGATGCCTCTCAAGGTTACTTCTCGAGGTTGAGAGATTCCTTGCCACAACAGATACTCAGTTAGTGACTAATAGCATGCTAAACTTTGAAATCTTAGCTAAGTGTTATAAAGGATTAATTGTACATATATAATCCTTTAGACATAAACCGTTGACCAAGTCTGGGACTAGGATTGGATCCAGCTGCACCTAAACTCCTCTCTGAGAATGAGTCTAGAAAGCAAGGGGGTCCTTTCTGAACCTCATGGCTCAATGGGAGGATCTTCCTAACAGTTTTGTCTGACCCTGCCCTCTATGCAGTAAATAATCAAGTGTATCTTGCCATCGAATCTCGTTAAACCACTGTCACATTTACCATTGAACTCTAACTTACTGTTTTCTATCAATAAAGTGTATTGTTGCTTCTCTCTTATGAGTGAAGTGCAGTCTCGCTCAGCACTCCATCCGCAACAACTTCATTCCACACAGATCTATTTCAGGATGCCAAAATGTGAGGACTGGGAAGTATTCTCTCCCTCAAGGAGGCTAGTTGTCTTCCCGTTGCATCTGGAAGAGACAAATATTCCCATTAGTATGAGAGGAGAGAGAGCTTCTCTGCTTCCTAAAGAATATATTTGCTAGGAAATTAACTGATTTTCAGTGTGGACTCTGTGTGCGTGTCCTTCAGCACCAGCCAGATGAGCCCAGCGTAATGACTTGTGTCATGGCATGAAAGATTTTTGTGAAGTCTTTCTTTTCATATGGTTTTACAGTTAGTAAATGGACTGGTGGAACTGGAACTAATTTCACTCTCATTATATTTGTTGGGTTAAAAGCTAACACTATAAATGCTGCAATTTAATTGTATTAATTAGACATGCTCATTTTCGGTACACAGGTGTCAATCATAGATTTTACAGTTTGTTTCTTTTATGTTTCTTGTGGTAGAAGGAAAAAGGCATATTCAAAGGGCCTTCTCAATCTTCTCTTTTATTAACTGAAAAATGAAGATACAATTATAATTCATTCTGTCTCTCTCCATATATCCAGGAATACATAGGCATTCTATTAATAATCTGGTTTTAATTATATAATTATACACTCAATAGAAATGTAATATATTTATTATTAATATATTA
>NW_008795125.1:76935-78049 GCF_000699145.1 Aptenodytes forsteri | reverse complement strand
AAACACAGGAGAAAAACAAGTGTATTAAGCCACACTTCAAAAATCTATACTACACAGTACTTTAAGAAATACATATAATAATATGAATAAAAAAATCAATTACACATCATATAATCAAGTAAAATCAAATCAAATAAAGTTTGGCAGATCCTGATCATATGGAAATCAATAGACCTTGCAGATAATGTGACATGAAGCAGAATATAACTTTTGATCTCTGATGCAGTGTGACACAGAATGGAGAAATGAAAATACAAGAAAGTACAAAAGTTCAGCAGAATAAAATAAATAATAAAAAGATCAAACATAAAGTAATAAAGGAAGAGATAACAGCAGTCACTAGGAGCCAAAGCTGTAGATAAGAAATATCACCAGCTTCTTAAGTGGTCAAGATATTTCAAAACTAAGTTAATTTTAAATAACCTTTCTTTTTAAGAGGCAGGAAAACTGACTGCCTATAGCCTTTATGTTGCTTGAGAATATCATGCTTGGTTTACTCTATACCAATATCTTCCCTCTTGTGTTGTTTCTTTGCATCACATACCCAAGAAAAGTGGAAACTTCCTTAGGTAGTTTCTTCACAAACAAGGAAATCTTTTTCTAAATTACTTCCCAGTTTTATTTAGTTTTAAAAAATGGTCTCCTTGAATGATCCCTGCCCTGTTCTGTATATCAGTGACAGTTTTACATTATCTTTCAGTAATTTCTAGATAGTTTCAGTTTCTATGCCTTATTTTAGAGGCCAAGAATATAAATGGCCTTCCACCACTGCATTGTAATTCTAATGCCCAACATTTTTGCAGGTTTCAGAGAGTTAGTTCACACCCATGCACACATAAATGGGTTTTATACAATGTGGTTGTCATTGGGGAAAGAAACTAGCAAGGACAATGCTCGTTGTCTTCATTGTACAGCAAGGAAAACTTTTCATTGTATTGGCAAATGCCATCTTTAATGCAGGAAAGCTGATGTCTCTATACTCCCTCAGAGCATCTTTTGAGAGTTTGATTTCCTTCCATTCAGCATACAAGGACACTAGGAGATTAACCTTCATCAGATAAAGTTAACATCTTTGAAGTTTCTTTATATGACTCCTCGGGGAGAAAAAAAAAAA
>NW_008795125.1:46489-76897 GCF_000699145.1 Aptenodytes forsteri | reverse complement strand
GAGGGGGGGGGGGGGGGAAGTAGTTCAGGCTACACAATGATTCCTTCTGGCATTAATTCAATGAATCTGTGATGTGTTCCTTAGCTATTTCTTCTTTCTACTTAAGCAATATATTACATATATATTATGAACAATGGAAAAGGCACAAATGGAGTGAAAAGTCTGTGATAAAAGCAAGTAGTTATTAAGATGTTGTTTTGTTATCCTTAAGACAAAGTTGTTTTCTGAACTTTTACCAAAGAAATAAAAGTTGTTTGTCTATTATAGGGAGTGCAATCTATGAAACTTTTGGTAAAATCATGATAAATGATATTTGAGATAGTGTAAGAGAGGTAATGGATTTTGTAGCCGAGTAATCAAGATAAAAAGATTTTCAAGCATGTAGAAATGAAATAATGTGCAGCTAATGTAAACTGTAATGTTAAAATTCTGTTTATTTACGGAAAGTCATGCAGTTTTAAGTTTTATATGAGTAAATATGAGTAAAATAATATAAACAATGCTGAAGACTTCTGTATTAAGTGTAAATTTTATGTTCTTTGAATCAAGGGAAGGAGAATTCATGTTATTTTTGTCAGCTGCTACTCAATTTAAAAAGTTACATAAATTAGATAAATAAACTCATTTCATTTTTTTAAAGAGGTACTACTATTATTATATAGAAACGATTCTGAATGGTTCTTTACTGCTACTGGAACATTTTTCTGTCTAATCTTTTTACTCAATTCATAGAATTGCTGGGTTGGAAGAGAGCTCATGAATATCTAATTCATCCTCTGTTTAAATAGCTTTAAGTCATTTTTGGCAGATGTTCTTTCTACTCTGCTTTTAATAGTGGTGGTGGAGGCTCCACAGACTTCCCAATCTAGTGCAATACTGTTCTATCCTTACCACCAGATGTCTCATCTCTTGACTGTCTTTGCTACAATTATTATTCATGCTACACATGCATACAGAGAAAATAGGAAAACCAGAAAACATAGTTGGTTTGTTTATTTGTTCCAATATTTTTCCAGGAACTGATATTATCCAGGTATATCTATATTTACTGATTCCTCCTTTCTGACTTTATAAAAATAGGGACCATAGAGCTTTTTCCAGTCTTTCAGTATCTCACCAAGTTTCCCCGAGTTCTCAAGAGATAAAGGGTTTTGGTTCTGTGATTTCATTAGCCAAAGTCTAAGTAACTTTATATGAAATTAACTTAAAAAATGAAAATGTGCAAATTACCTGAGTAATTTTTTAGTTGTTCTTTCTTGTTCCTGACTAAGATTTTATCTTTCTCATTGCAATTACCACCTGGTCTGTGTTCATCAATTTAGTTTGATACACTTTACTTAATTTTTGTTGACATTACTACCAATTTCATAGGCTGTCTTGCTATTAAAATTCTTACAAAATAATTGCTTGTGTATCTTCCTTCCTTAGTGCATTTCATTTGTTCATTGGCTTTTCTGATTTTGCTCATGTCAAATTATTCTTTGTATCTTGTCCTAAGCTTCACTTTTTCTATGCATTTTTGTGTTTGAGATTCATGAAGAAACATCCTGGTTTAGCCAAGTTGATTTTTTAAAACATACCCAAGCTTTCTTGCAGTAGGACACTTTGTATGTATATTTTCAATACCGTTCATTAAAAATTAACAATTTTGTGAGACTTTTTTACCACTTTTGACCTACTTCTTAGGATGTCTTATATACTCTCAGAGTTTATTATTTCAATATAATATAATACAATATAAAGTATTTCTATTTCTATATTTCTATTGAAATAATGTAACTGAAAATATGTGATTCATTCATACATTGCATTTTGATGTTATTTTTGCTTCTTAACACAAGAATGATGAACATTCATTCTATGACCACTCTGATCTAAATTAATTTCCTTCTTGATATTCTTAGTCTTCCTAGTTTTTGAATGAAATGTAGGACAAACTGTTCTGGAAGTTTGAAGAACAGGAATCTGGAAGATTATGAATACATAATATATATCAATATGTATTAAAAAATATTCACTGGGATTCAGTTCACAAAACATTACCTCCTTGCCAATGGTTACTACACCTTCACCAATCACCTAGATTCTCTTCATAGTCACTAAAGAAACAAAAAGACAATTCTAGTGTTGAGAGTGATGTGATCTAAGCTAGGGTTTTATTCCCCCAGAGGTAGTTTAGCTGATAAGCACTCATGTAGTTGCCCAGACTTAGGTGAGGTAAAATTCTACCGTGTGTGTCATGTTGTCTTACCTCTCACAGTACCTTACCAGGTAGTTAAAAGTATCCTGAAACCAATAATTCCAAACCTTTACATGATTCTGCCAGTTTCTCAATTGCCTGAATGCAGTAGATTGGTATCTGTCTACATCTCTTACTTTATGCTTCATATATATGTATAAATATATGAAGCATAAAGTGCTATATTACACCATATCACATCATAACATATTATATATTTTCATATGTGTGTGCACATATATATATACACACACATGCTTTTTGCCTTACCTTTACTTTTTTCACCCTTTTTCCCTGTTTTTCTAAAATTTCATGTCACGTTCATTCATTCTTTCACATCTTAAAATTTGGATTTCATGAACAGGCCATTCTATGCCTCTTTTAGACATTGAAAATAGTAAGAATGAATTGGAGATTTATATTATTTTTTCCATAAGCCTGTTTAGTGTTAAGTACTCTGAACGTGAAGAACTAGTTTATGACTTAAATATTTTCATGCACCTTTAAAATAAAACATAGTCTGATTTCAGGCAACTAAAGCATAATTGTTCAGAAATAAGCCTACATTGTGAGGTAATGCTTCAACTCATGGTAAAAGTTGAAGTGGTTTGGTGTGATTCCACTGATGACATTAATATATGTCATTGTTCAGAAGTCATCAAAGCTGTTAATTTAAATGGAAAAGTCAGAGACATGAGAACTTTTCCTGCCTTAAGTATAATCCTTTTGATTTTGAAGTTAAAACTCTTAAAAGCTTAAAGCTATTTTAAAACACAATTCCTGACTTAATGCTGTGCCCCCAAGGAGCTTTTGACAAAAGCTTGCAAGATATCCTCTAAAGATCTCACTGTATAATCTAAGATTAGACATTTTGAATGCATTTTCACAAATTGGTCACAAAAGAAAACAAAATGCTGTCTTTTACAAGTACTGATTCATCTATAATGGTTTTTTTTAAAACTAGCATCAACATGGAATGGCACTTTTCTGAAAAACAGGAACTTTTTCAGTTTTTAGGGCAAAAATTAGTAATTTTTTTTTCAGCTAATGGGTTTATATAACTGTCATTTCCTAAAGAACAAATGTATTGCATCAGTAAAATCTGTGTCCTAATTCCTTGTCACAGGTAGCTTAAAAAACTGCTATAAATAAAGGAAATGTTAAACATCTTGTAAAAGAGATGCTAGCTTCTATTATGCACTGGATTCAGAATAAATATGAGGCACATGATAAAAGCTTCATATTAGCATGTTCTGCAAATGGCTCTGTTAGCAGCTTTACAACAGGTAACACTTTCATCCATATAGAAGGAAAGTACTTCATTTTCCCCAACTAGTCACAGTACATTAATTGGCTCGATTATAATTTTCTGACCTCATTTGGTAGTTCCTGACATTTAATGCTGAGAATTTTTAGCAGAGAATACTATATTAAACCAGAATTTGTTTACTGTATACCTTGATATTTGGATTTGATAATGTAAGTCAATTGTTCATCTGAGTATACACAAATGTCCTTTGATCAAAATCTAATATACACTTTAATCTGAAACTGTAACATCAGCCAATATGTCTACAAGCATATATATGTACATGCACATATACCTATGACAACTTTAAACCCCAAAATTCTATTCTTTAAATTCTTAGCTTTACAAATTAAGCCGTCAAAAGTTAAAAAATGAGAAATGTCATGTGTATAGCTTTCATTTCATCTGTGTATTCCTTAATTCTTTAATTTGTTTACATATATTCTTTGCAATAGTGTCTTTATGAGACCATAAATTTCATATTTTCTGCATGATCTCTGCCTTTTTCTATACCTATTATCTGGAAGAACAAAGTGCCCCTTTGTTACTGAATCTTAAAATTAAGTTGTTAGAGTGAGGAGCTTATAGTACTATAAAAGGTCTTTTATAGTTAGTCGAATATTATCTTTGGAACTGTATATTAAGCTTGCATTTCCTGCACAGTTTGCACATAATGTTGGACAAAGCAGTTGTAACAAACTTGACATTTGTGTTTGGTAATTTAATGTATAATTTCTTGAAAACTTATTAAAGAGATCCCAGCCAAGATATTTGTTGAAATGCTATATTCATAGCTTCCTCTGAAGTGAATCTGAATTGGCTGGAGACCAGCCCACATTTCTAATAGAATGCTAAATGACATCAGGGAATATTTCCAGACACTGGAACTTGATTGTCTTTAAGTTGGGAGAATATTCCCTGTTAGAATATGGACTTAAAAGTCACACTTTAGCTTTGACTTGGATTTGCAAAACCTTCCTCAAACAAATCCCAAGCAAGGCTCAGAGGTTAGTATTGGCTAAGGGTAATTTCCAATAGGCAGTTTAGATGTGATGAAATGTCATTCAGAGAAATAAGATGAGGAAGTTTGGACAATGGATGCTCTCGGTGCCAGAGAATAGTCCAAGGTGTGCGTAATTTTCTGTTGTATATACAGCATGTAGGGACCCTACATTTGCTACTCCTTTTTATTTAAGGGGTCCAAAGAACTCTTCAAGCTGAAAGACAGACATTTTTGGCCATGAAATAAAATGAATGCTTATAGTCACAGAATACTAATTTCTTGACCTAGACTGGGCATTAGTTTCTTTACTTTCTCCTGGATACAATAAGAGGACAATACAATTCTCTAATAAAAGACTTCCTAATAAAGACTTCGTTTTCCTGGTCTAGCCCAGCTGCTTGACAGGATATTCATTATCCTTATCAATACTGTCCTTCTGTTTTTATCTCCCTTTTGTCCAAGAATAAAGGGATTAGGTGCTCATAGCAGAGTTAAGACCGCGACACTACAATGGAAAAGGTAACTGTTCCAGAGTAGCCAGCTTCACAGTCAGATAATAGTGCTGGGTATATTGAATTTACAAATAAAGACATAGATACATGCTGCCTACTAATGCAAAATATTCTTCCCACACACTGGATCTTCAAGCCTTCAGATCACAAAATGAAGGATACTTATAGTCTTAATCACTAAGCACACAGATGCAAAAAAGGATTTATTCAGACCTTAAATAAAACAAAAACTGAGCACTCCCTCTGCTCAGCAGGTCCATGGTCTGGAATTACCTAAAACTCAGTAAACACATCACTGTTCCCTACTTCTAGCCATCTGATCTTCTTTAGAGCATATATATCTCAGCAGATGGCTATCTACATTCTGCCTGAGTTACAGGAAAAATAATGAACAGCTAGGCAGAGGAAAATTGCGTTCTCTTGGAGGCCCAGTTTATTAAGATGTGATTAGATGGAATCTACAGCATGCCAGAAGATTCAGAATATTTCAGAAATGAAGTCAGTACTGTATTGGCTTGAAAATGTAGTTCATTGTAGAGAAGGAGAAAGAGATACCGTCAACTTTTTATAATGACCCAACATTTAGAGCCTCCATTCAAGAAGTAGGAGAGCAGAAAATTCAGTGCCCTTCCTGGCTTCAGACCTCTCCAGTTTCTTAAAACATCTTTATAAGCACTTCCCTGGGTATGTTTTGTTTGCTTGTTGTATTTCTAGATTTAAAGGCTTTTAATCCAAAGGCAAGGGCAACCCAGGGTCTGGAAACTCTAAAATTTGACTTCTCTGAACACATGGATACTCTGACTACTACTACATTAAAAAGTCATTTTGCCTTTTGCTTGTTCAACATTTCACCCCATGAGCCATTCTTTTTTTTTTTTGTTGTTTTCCTATATAATGGCACAGCTTCAGAAAGGTATGGAGGAAGAATCAGGGGGTCACTAATGAAAATGGGCTAATATTTAATCAGTATTTAATCAGGAGGCATACCTCCTGGGAACTGCCTGATTAACTTTACTTCAACTAGCAGAAGTTTTAAAACCAATTTGTCATGGATGACTCTTTAGCTCCTGGATTGTTAGATATGAGACAGGAACCATCCTTAGCTCCTGTAGCTGTGTTATTTTGAAGGCTGCAACAACTGAATATTTGTTTTATGCATTAAATGAGCTGTCTGAAAACCTACTGGGCTGAACCCCAGAGATTACTTAGATTTTCTTAAGGTTTTGAGAACGCTTAGGATTACATGAAAGTTAGTCCCTGTCTCAACAGAAGCCTAAACCTAGTCTACTCATCTGTCTTCTTTTGATGAAGCTTTTGAATGAGATGCAGTTGAAAAGATGTAAACTTAAAGACTGTCTCCTGAATTAAAAAAAAAAAAACAAACCAACAAAACCAATGGCTTGATATTGTCACTCATCATATAACATCTCAGTTTGAAAAGTTAATGTTTGGAAAAGTAGCAATCAATGGAAAACAAGATCTTACAATGGGAAATTTGGGTTTCCCTCAGTATTATGTGATGCTGCCAACACCACAGTCAACACATGGGATTCTACACATAATTTGATAGCAAAAAGTACATTCATAAATACTGACCTAATGAATATTGCACATATACATTGGAATAAAAAACTGAGTAAAAATAAATAAAATCCACTCCCTTGCTGAAGAGAACTGGTTAGATAATAGTTTTTGCATTTGTTTTTAAAATATTTCATCTAAAAAATGAACAATAACTCTAGTACTTCACTTTTTTTTAAACTGGCAATCATAAATGAAAATTAAATCTGTTCATTAAAGAACAGAAAACAAGAACATAAGTTATTTATATTATTGCACTATAATTTTGCCAGCTAAACTGCTTAGAGAACTGTTGCTTCAGACTGTACTGAACCAATAAATTATAATTTCATATTTGCATTTTTAGTACCTTGGAGACTTCCCAACAAACGCATGTTAATTACTGTGCTGTACAAATAAGAAATCAGAACATGAATTTTCCTTACAATTTCCTTACAATTCTGATATGAATAAAGAAACAGTAGATGAGGCAGAAAGATAGGTGGGGGGAAGAGAAGTTTGGACCCTGATCTTAGAACATGAGCACTGTCAGAGTTGTCAAACTCCTTCTAGGAAATGCAGCATAGTAGAGTATTTTGAGGAGAACAAAAAGAGAGGAGAAGCTTCTTTTCCTATAGCCTTAATGGCATACACCAAGAAAGAATCTTTAAAAAATAGATTGCAAGTAAGGCAAAAGGCAAGATTCACTGCCACATCTCTCAGGATTGTAGTATTAAAGCCTCTGGATGTTATGAGTCACAAACTCAAATCTTCAGAAGCCAAGTGATTGTGATATGCATACCTTAAAAAGCCAAAGAGTTGCAGAGTCTGTACTGGATTTTCATAAGTCCAACTACTGTACTCTAGGATCCACTGGTGTCATTAGGCAGCTAGATCAATGAGAAACTCAGCAATGTCAGCTCTGGTAGCTCCTAGTCACTTGGTTCTTCACACAGCTGGAGATGTGGGTTGTTAAACCATTTCAGTCAGCTCCGCCACGCTAACAGCCACATGGTGTAATCTTGACTCTAGGAATCCGTGTACGATACTTAGGATTTTGAGATATTCAAAAGCAAATAAAAAACTATCAGTAAGATAGACATCAGGATTTAACACAAGTCTAGCATCATATTTTTTTCATAACCTCAACCTGAGAACTGCCATCTGGGGCAAGTTATATCTTGGAAACCTTGACATTTATATGAAATAAAAATAGGCTCTAGTACTAAAAATTGCTGAGCAACTGCTTCATGTGCTGCTTTGGTTATCTGTCTTTGACTGGCTTCTGCCTTTCTCATCTCATGCAGTTCCTTTATCTCTTGCTGTGTCTAGCCCTGAATTCACACCTCACAAGTTTATTAATCCTTTATGGAAATTACTGGAAGTTTACTTATATGCCACCCTGAAAGTCATGTTCAATGTTGAAGTTTCACTTCCATTGAAGATAGCAGCATCATTTTCCAGATGCAAAGGTTGTGGGCAAAAAAGAAAGTAAGCATTTGAATGAAGTGGGGAGGACTATGACTACTTAAAAATAGGCAAAATGAGTATGCTGTAGCCAAATAGAGAGTGTTAATAAGTCTGTGACCAGGCTAAAATATTACAGAGATTTTCTCTCTCAGGCACTAAATGAATATTTATCTGTGTAATGTTGATTCCTTTTCTTTACCAAAGAAGATTCAGTAAAGATCCAGATAAAGCTTTTTAAAGAAAATTTGTCAGCATCAGTTTTCATACATATATTTTCTGTTGACTTTTCTTTTTTAGTTCGCTTTAACAAAAGTAATATTCTTTATACCGTTCAAGTAATGCAGGTGGCATTGAACTGTCATAAAACTGAATAAGAAAATCTCAAAATTTTATGGCTGAAGAACAGTTCTGTTCATTCAGATCCACAGCAATTTGTTACTGACTTCATGTAAGGGAAGGACTAAAACATATAGGAAAGAAGTGACAAACCTTGTACAATATTTATAATGCCTTTGTAGAGTTAATAAATTATTCATAAAATATGTGTAAGGGAAGGGTTTCCTTCTTCATTCTATCAGCTTATCTTACAAAAAAGCTCAATGGGATGTGATCCTAAACAAAACAATTCCCTAGATATTATTTCACATTTGCATTTCAACATTCATTAATCCTCTTTGTACTTTAATTATGGTTCATTCCTGTGCCTGATGCCATTATGCACCTTTCCCTCTTTTCTGTTAGATTTTTCTCCTCTTAGAGTACTTATTTTATTTAATTTTGATATTGGTTTGACTATATTTCTATAACTACTTCCAAACTTCCATTTTTTTCTCCTAAATGAAGAAAGGTTTTATGAGACTAATCACTGAGGTATCTGAACATTCAACAAGCAGGTCACTGTTTTCAGACGAATATTATTTTTATATATTCTTCCTCCTTCCTTATTTCTGAAATGTACCTTTCTGTAAACTTTCAAGATACTTTAATAGACATCAGGAATTTTCTTAACAGTTGATAGTTAAATCAAAATAATTAATAAAATGATCAGCTTCTACTTATTCATACCAAATAGTTAATTTTTTAAAGTCTTGTCACTAAAAGCCTCTGGTTTTGAAGAATTCTCAGAAATCTATGAAAGCGTATCATGCCTCCTATGTGAAATACACATTCTTCCAGAGTACTCAATGTCACATTAATTGAAATCCCTAATGGTTCATGTTTCAAGCCTTGTTAAAGGCCTTTCTCATATGCATAAAATATTTCTTGTTCTTTCTTTTCAGGAAACCCAAGGTTCCTACAACAGTTACCTTAACATTGCTTCATCTCACGCTTCAATTCATCCTCTCTCCAGATACATTTTTATCTTATCTGGCCACAATGTGTTTATTTGCTCTCATAAACAAAAAATTATAACTCCTGGTTTTGTCATCTTCTCTTTTTAAAATATCTTGGTGCATCAAAATCAGAATTCTATCAATTGGCTGTTTCTTTTAATATGTACAGTGCCGTGCATATTGCATAAGTAACTCAAGCAGCTGCTGGAGTTTGAGATGATATTTATAGTCATTTTCAGTAAGGATGAACAAATAGTATAGTAGTGTGAGTGAGACAAGAAGGCAGGTGCTCAGACATATGATCCAGTGACTAAAACTTAAACTATCATGCATTGCCTGATTTGCAAAACTGCCTGTCTCTTATTCATAAGAAATAAAAAAAACCCCTACAACCTCTTATTTTGGGCCACACTGGAAAAGTTTTATGTGATTTTAAACTGGACTAAGAGAGAGTATGTGGTGAACTCAGCTAATTCCTAAAACTGAAATGACACAAACATTTCTGAGTTCTAAAAAATTATATACTTGGAAAATTAAATTTTCTCCTCTGGAAATATTTTGTGAGGATTTTTAAATCTCTTTGGTAATCAAAAAATGACATATATGCCTATTATCCAGTTGCTAAAGATATTTTAACTCTTAGATCCTGTTTAAATCAATGGGAACTTTTGTTCTTAAATTGCTTGGAAGTTAGGATTACATAAATCTCATTAAATAGCTACTTTTTATGCAGTTTAGTCTCAAGTCCTCATGAACTTTCCTGTCATTCCTGAGATTTATTTCCACCTTTTCAGTCCCACTGAACTGTGTTCAGCTGGTTTTCTATGCTTAGTCACTGATGTTCACTGATGAATATATATTAGTTTTCTCTATTAGAAATATTTATTATTGTATTGTTAGAATTTGATCCAGAGTCAGGCAATGAGAAAACATCATCTAGCTTCATTTATTTACAACTTGGCAATTTCACTCCATGATAAAGTTAAGCTAAATTTGTCATGAGATGTCTACCTTTCAATTCAGACCTTGCTCCTCTATTCACATTTTAGTGGTTTGTGTTTCAGTGTTCCTCCAGCGCCAGAGGGTCAAATCTATATACCCAACAGCATCAACAATGGAGACAAACATTTGTCCAAGGATGTCATTTCAGATGTCTGTTTCAAATCAGTCAGAAAACCTAGTGACACAACTATTAAACATTGGCTTGACTATTAATTCTCATATTCTTTCTTCCCCAATTACCTTTTTGGCTCAGCAAGCTTACCAAGATTAGCCTCATTGTTGAAACAGCTGAGAGGATATCTGATTTCTAAATACTCCTTTAGATCTTCTGAGATACTGATTTGAGCTTGGGAGTTTTAGTAGACTACGAGGTGTTCCTAAGTTCTGTATAAGTACTTCAGTAGAATCTTGGAAGGAACATAGTGGTGAAATTCAAAAAAATGGTGGTGAGCACTAGGTAAATTTACACAAATATCAATCTTAAGCATCTGAGTAGGTTTGAAAATATAAGTTTAAGAATAAAGTGATCTTTGAAAGCAGATCTTTTAACATTTCATTTAAATAATTTAATACTTATTCATATATTAATTAATACAAAATTAATCACTGCAAAACCTATCAGTGCTAATTATGGACCAGAGGTTACAGACCTCTCTGGATATGGGAGACAAGTGTTCAGGGACCATTTCCACCTGAAAGGTTGGAATCTGTATTCATATCTCCTTTGTCAATACTTGTTCCATCAGATTGTTGGACTTTCTGTTGTGGAGCTATCTTAGTGTCTTCTGATGAAGGGATTTAAGTTCTCATGTAATGAATGCCATTTTTCTGGGTTAGAGGAATAATGTAAAGATGATTCAAGAAGGAAAAACTATTTTAAATATAATTTAGTTTTGGGTTTGGGGTTGGTTTTTTTTTTGGTAAATTTGTATTGGAAGGTCGTGATCCTGGATGCTTATGACCCTGAGTAGGTAGTGGCTTCATTTTGTGACACCTTGATACATGAAGATATATTGACAGTAATTATTTTGTTTATTATCCTGAACTCACTACACCTTACCTGGGCCTTACCCTTTTTGATTTTTTCCTATTGGCTGGGTTATGTATCTCTATCTTACAGTCTACTGGCTTTCTCACCCACCTACTGTTTTCTATGAAATGGACTCAGTTCCTAATGCTGGCTGCTTCAAATGTAGATACTGCTGTTGTTGTACAGCTAAAATTTTGATGAAGTATAGGATTAAATTCCTTTTACATTCCCCAAGAATTCAGGCTGTATTAGATATCTATTTTTATCTTCAGCTCTTCTTTCAAAACTTAGATTTCCAGAAACACATGTTAGACCTGACCATTAAAATTAAACTGAATATCCATTTTTATTTTTCTAAGTTACATCTTAAAAAAAAAAGGAGATTAATATAAATAGAATTGAAAAATACAAGATTTAGCAAAGTATATTTGTACTATAATATATTCTTTAGATATTTTTTTCAGTTAAAACCCTAATTTCTTTTAAATACTGTCTTCAGAAAGACCAATCATTTACTTCAGAAAGTAAAACTGAAGCTGGTGTGAATATTATCACTGAGCAATTTGAAATTGAATTAGGTGAATGACTGTAAATTCTGTAGTTACAGATCTTATACATTCATGAATATAAAAATGCAAGTTATCTTAAGCTATGTTTATATTACAACTGAAGTTGAGACTGTAACATGGAGGTAGCCTGAGATTGTTATTTTTTTCCTAAAACTAAGTAGAAGGAGTTCTGAAAAATTCTCGGTATAGTTGAGGATTGGGCTTATTAGAGAAAAGTATAAGCTAAAGACTGACCTGTAATTGCTTTGACAAAATCCAGTCTCACATCTTCACTGAAGAGGCTACCTGTGCTTTCCAAATCAAAACATAGAAATGCTTATGCCTCCTGTGATCACAAGTTCTCATCACATATATATTTGGTGAACTGCATGCATTCAGACCAAGTTAGGTATATCTGAAAATGTAATGTAATGTGCTACACTCAAGTGTTAGCCACTGAACAAAGGAGATTTTTATAGCCTAAGATGATGTGTTATATAAAAAGAAAGCAAATATTATGCAATTCAGAATTATTACAGGAACTTTTAGATAATGAACAGATTTTGATAACACTCATTGGCACCTTTACTTTGATATGGCTGTATTAACTTCCAAATTATCACCTTGTGGCTTCCAAATTATCACCTGCTTACCCAACATGTTTAATTTACTCCAGACAGAATCTACCTTCTTCAGTGTGTCCATTTTTGTTGCATAATCATCAAATTTAGGAGCCATTAAATGACAATGAATACTTTCTTTCATGTTGTTTATACAATCCAGAACATTTTTGCAGAGTACAGTAAAGATCCTATAAATTCTACATATGCTTTTTGGAGCACCTTAGTGTAAATGCTATGGCAAACATGAGCTTTCATATTTTCTCTTTTATGTCAGAAATCTTATAGCCACTGCAACGGTCTCAGGAAGCTCACCTTTATAATAGCTCTGTGCCCTTCTTCACTGCTGTACTGGTTTAACTCATATGTATTTAAATATAAATATACTGAAACTAATCCTTGAAAGGTAAAGCGAGAGTATTCTAAATTTTTTCTTAGAGCTTGTAGAGATAGGCAAAGACTGCACAGGCCACCCGAGCCTGGAACAGCCAGGAACTGAGGCCAAAGTCCTAGATCAGTGTATTCAGTAGAGACCACAGCTGGAAGTGGGGTTTTATCAGATACATTTGCTACAAAATGCAAGTGTTTCAGTCTCTTCTTGCTGAATATGGCCAAGATTCAGCTGGAGAAAAACAAAAGCAAACCCTGCAAAGTTGAAAAATTTCCATTTTTGGGTGGTTTGGTTTTTTGGTTTTGGGGTTTGTTTTTTTTTTTTTTTTTTAAACAGTATTTCAAGACCAAATTTGCTTGAATTGCAGTAAAAACAACAATCTTTTTAGTCTGGGTTTTCTTTTGTTCAATATGAAATTGGAAGTTGCTTCCATATTTTTTTTTTTCATTGGGCCAGTAAGCTGAAAAATACAGTCTTCACAAAAGTATTTTCCATACAATTTTTCTTCTGTCAATTACAATAAAGATCTGAAAGTAAAATTGGGCAGGTTTATTGAACTGGGATGTACAATGGAATTGGGTTTAATTTTCAAATTTGTCAATTTGTCAAACCCAGTTAAGTGTGTAAGGTTCACAACAATAAACATATTTTCATTTATTTCTTCTGGTAAAAATCTGTAGAACACATACTCCTGAGGTTTTATTTAAAATTTTTCATACATGTATGTAGCAACAGAGCTTTTAAAACTTGGTCCAAAAGTGAAGGAATATTGACCTTTTCGAATTTTAGCCCTCTTTATTTATTCACTTAGATACTATCTGCTAGTAGTCATTCCAGGGGTCCTCTGTTGCTGGTATTGTACTTGACTGGGAGAATATTAAAAACAATAGAATACCTAGTTACCAGCTCTAATTCTCATAATAAATACATACATGAATAAACATAAAAGTCTTATGTTTTCCTATATATATTAAAATTTCTGTAATTTTTAAAATTCACTATTAACTAATTTATGTTTAGGGACTTATCAGTTATTCGTTGACATTTCCACCTCCACAAGTTGATTCAATTGTTACATTTATACGACTGTCAAAGCATGGATTAGCTTCAAGTGTTCAACTACTGCCTGTTCTGAAGTCTTTTTCCTCCAAAATAAGAGGAATATTTTCAATCAATGTACTGGGAAGAGTCTCTGAAAGGTGTCCAGACACACCCTGATACACCCTTTTTCAAACAGCTCCTGTTTAGGAGCCTAAACCCCTCTTTTTCTCTACAAAGTAAAAGACAATTTGGAGTAGGGTAAAGAACTAGGAGAGGGAAGAATAAATTAAATTAAAATATTCAGATGCTTTATATCAGACTACCTATGTGAACAACTCTTAAATCAACATTTATTAACAAGTCACCAGTATCCCATCTGATATTAAAAAATATACGTACAACTGTTTAGATATAAACACCCATAATTTTCACCTCTTCAGAATTTTTTAAGCATGTGAAGTCTAGAAAAAATTCATTTTACTATGAAAAATTAATTTGAAAACTTCTGCTTCTTAGCAAACCATTATATTTTGCAATGTGTTTTATTGCAAACAGCAGTCAATTAATTTTGAACAAGACAGAAATGAGCATAGGCACAATCAATGTAACCGATTGATTGGTTACATTATTGTGAGTTTTTGTTACCAGATAAAATTTTGATACTAAAACCTGGAGAAAAAAATAATGCTAAGAATCATAGAATTGTAAAATTGTTTGGGTTGGAAGGGACCTTTAAAGATCCTCTAGTCCAACCCCTCTGCCATGGGAGGGAGAATATATGATGCATATTAATAATATTAACTTAAGTCATCAGAAAACCTGATTCAAAGACTTGAAAAGTCAACAGCCAGATTTTCATTGATATCAGTGGATTTTGAATGCAATTATAAATATTTTTCCTCTTTTTGTCGTGCTTATTCCTTTCTATATTCACGATTGTCAAACATCATCTACAATTTTCTTTATTTAAATTAACTTGGGACATAAAATTCTGTTTATTGGCAGTTTTAAGCGACATGATGCTTTCATAGTAAGTAAGGGTATATTGGAATCAACAAATTAGGTGGTCCTCTGCCCAACCCACCAGAGAATGTTTGCGGTACTGGAAGCTGCAGAAAATATGACTATGGCTGCCATATGCCCTTGCAATGCACTTACAGTGGATGCAACTGCCACAGTTTCAAATCTAGTGAAGCAAAATCCCATCTTCCTTAGGACTGCTTGAAGCAAATAGCAGGCCCTTTCCCTTGTTTAAACTCCATTACTGTGCATGAAAGACAAGTTATATATTTTAACACTGCACAGTCATTGTAAAACAACTTAAGACTATAAACAGTACCTGGAGCAAACTGGAACCTCTGCCTCCTACTCCCAGGTGACTGAACAGCCTGCTGGAATACCAGATATTCTCTGCCTCTTTCTTTCCTTGTCTTTAATTATGGCATGGAAATGGAACTGCTTCCATGGGAAAGAGATGATAGCAGAGTGCCTTGTAACATTATAATGAGTAAAGAATCTATGAGGAGATATGAAAACTGGCTCGGAGTTCATGCAGAGAGAGGAAAGAACAAAATACTTACTCTAATAATACTGTAAACCCCATCTAGCAGTACCTTGAAGAAAAAGAGTTAGCTGTTTAATTATTTCAAAATATGGGGTAGGTGTGTGTATTTAGGAGAAAATACTGAAATATGAATATGGAGGTGTATGACTAGGACTCTGATGTGTTTAACTCTTGCCTCCACATTGTTTAGGTGCCTAACTCATGGTTTGAAAGTCCACTAAGGGTTTGGCTGCTAGAGAAATTATATTTTTAGAATTTCAGCTTTATTTTCTTTAACTTTTTAAAACCATGTTCCTAAGACTTTGTTTATAGAAAATATTGGAAAAAATTTCATATCACTATGAATTCATTGTTGTGTTTCTATAGCACATCCAAGAGATCCACAGGAACCTAGTCGCTATCAAGCTATTGAAAATACCTGGTTAATAATTCATTTCTTTCTTCATGAGGCAGAAAATTTTAGTTGCAATTATTTGCTAACATACTTGCAAAGTTGCTTAATTAACCAGCACAAATGTGTAATGATATGATCAAGAATGTTAATAATGCTGATAATTTTTGTGAATACTCACATTTGATAGCATGACTTTGTGTAGCTTTTTTCATGACCAAAAGGAATGAAGCTTTGTTATTATCTCTGCAATTTATACTATGACCAATTTAGGAATCTAAATCAGTTAGCTAATTTCCACAGTGTTTTTGAACTTACTTTATCACAGCTAATATTTACTCATGATGCAGCAGGCAGACAGCAAAGAGCAGAGTAGGGAAAATGGCATCAATTACAAGAATAGAGTACAACAGAAAAACAGATCTCATGACTTAGCCCTTTATAAAGAATTTTCATTAGCTGCAGACATTTTAAAAGCTGACATAGAATCATAGAATCATAGAATAGTTTGGGTTGGAAGGGACCTCTAAAGGTCACCTAGTCCAACCCCCCTGCCGTGGGCAGGCACATCTTCAACTAGATCAGGTTGCTCAGAGCCCCGTCCAACCTGACCTTGAATGTTTCCAGGGATGGGGCATCCACCACCTCTCTGGGCAATGTGTGCCAGTGTTTCACCACCCTCAGCGTAAAAAAATTTCTTCCTTATATCTAGTCTAAATCTACCCCCCTTTAGTTTAAAGCCGTTCCCCCTTGACCTGTCACAACAGGACCTGCTAAAAAGTTTGCCGCCATCTTTTTTATAAGTCCCCTTTAAATACTGATATTCTGCAGTTCTTCCAATATGTTGTAGCTTTTCTCACTGCTTTGGACTGGGGCCAATAATCTTATCTTTCTTTTATTTTTTTAAAACATTTTTGTGGTCTTTACATGAGAACAAATGTAGACAATGACAGATGGATTCTACATTTCTCTGTCTATTTAAGAAGCAGTGAGACTACATGATCCCTTCCAAGTAGAAAAAAGGAAACCCTTAATCAAAAGTAAATAATGCAAAAAATATTAGTAGCTTACTTTCTTAGGGGACACAGACACATCCAATTATATCACATATCAGCTGCTGACGTCCTTCCAAAAAACCACAAAGTATAAGCCAGAACAGGAACTGCAAGCTGTATCTGTTAATACATAGCCTTGCCATATAGCATTGTCATTGCTAATAGCAGTCTGAACTTTATGCCGAGGTTGCAAGGCTCAGGACTGGAGTTTGTCAGGCTTGCTCTCTCTGAATCTACCAGTATCCCCAAGTCCTTCTCCGCAGGGCTGCTCTCAACACATTCATCCCCCAGTGTGTATTGATACTGGGGATTGCCCCAACCCAGGTGCAGGACCTTGCACTTGACCTTGTTGAATTTTATGAGGTTCACATTGGCCCACTCCTCAAGTTTGTCAAGACCTCTCTGGATGGCATTCCTTCCCTCAAGTGTATTGACTGCACCACTCAGCTTGGTGTCATCCACAAACTTGCTGAAAGTGCACTCAATCCCACCATCTATGTCATTAATGAAGATATTAAATGGTATTGGTGCCAGTATGGACTCTTCAGGGATACCACTCCGTGGTTTCCATTTGGACTCTGAGCCATTGCCTGTAACTTTGGATGCAGCCATCCAGCCAATTCCTTCTCCATCAAACAGTCCATCCTTCAAACCCATATGTCTCCAATTTAGAGGTAAGAATGTTGTGGACAACCATTATCAAAGGTCTTACAGAAGTCAAGATAGATAACATCAGTTGCTCTTCCCTTGTCCACTGATGCAATCACTCCATTGTAGAACTGATGTAGGGTGGAGAAATACAGGCCTGATATGATAGCAGAGTCCTTGAAAAGTGCAGAAACAGGTTGCAGCATAGAGGAGTATAGGCATAGGATAATAAAAGATGGGAGATAGGCTTTTCACTAGACACCCCTTGGCTATAAACAACTTACCCGTGACGAGTTAAAGAAATGCAGACCTGGAGCTGGACAAAACTGAATCTTACTGGTAAGAAAGAGAACAGAGAACATGTACCTAACATATATAAAAAGTACCATATCTAGCCAATTTAGATGTAACTTGGAGTTGCAGGCCACTAAAGAAAGAGCATGCTGCCAAAATATGAAAATGACTGCAAGTGGACTGTAGAGAGAGGAGGAAGAATCTATCAACATGAACATTGTATCTGCCTGTCTTGGCAAAGGACTCCAGATGCTAACAATTCATGGTAACACTCTACCACACACACCAACACCAGAAAAAGCTTAGGATACAGGAGCAGGGGAAGGGTGAGCATAACACCAGGAGAAGAAGTAGAAGCTGAGAATTGTGTATTTAACAATTTTAAGTGTATAATTATTTTTTCTTTTCCTGTAATAATTATCTAGCTAACAATTATTAGATTTCAATTATACTAACAATAAAATCTTTGCTTTATATGTATATGAAGTGTTCTTTCTCTTTGCCCGTAAACAAGATTTTGAGTGTAACAAACTATGGAAAAGATATCCATAAACCTTTCTCATTCTGGCATTAAAATTCTTGGGGATATTTTTAGAGACCTTTTTCAGCATCTCTGTTCCTTACAAGGCACACAAGCGTAGTAGAAAATCTGAGAGTGGGAGAATGACTGGATGAGTCAGGAGCACAGGAAAAAATAGCTTTGCTGTTTGCAGGAGGAAGAACCAACATACATGCTGTAGAGATACTGGATAGCTATGTAAAGGTTTTTCAGGGGCAATTTCACATGTACCTCTGTGCCAGAAAAGACTTTTAAACAAATTCACAGCATGTATTTGGTGAGTTTCTTTCTGAACTGAGTTTAGCCTTATACCATGTCACTCCAGTGCCTGCACTGGAGTTACTCTTGATTTACACTGTGGTAACTGAGATAACAGTTTGCTCCAGTGCTTAAAGCAAACATTTAAGCAGAGTTGAGCATGCAGGAATAGATTCAAGTGACATCCAAAATATCATCAATGTTATGCAACTGGAAAAAGCAACAGTTAACAAGCCCAGTGAAGCAATAGTAAACTGGGACTTGACATTCCTCCCTTGTCTCCAGGCTGTTGGCTTGTGCAGTACAGAGCACTAACTGTCCATTCACTGAATTTTGTCAGTCTGATTATCTTTTTTCACCTGCAGGGACTATCCAGTGTAACAAGGCCTTAGAAAAAGATCATCATTCTTTTAGCCTTTTAAAGTAATTGAAGAGACAGCTTCTAGATGGTTTAACCCCAGTGCCCTTTTATGAAATGAATATGTGGATGCTAGTGGGCCTCTGGAGTTGTTTGTTGCTCTTTTTTTCTGTAGCCATATTATAACTCAAAGACCCAAGCTCCCTGAAAAATCATTCCTTCATTGTTCTTTTCCCTGATGGTAATTTTAGTGGTTCTATTATTCCCTTCAGTCTTTGTTCCTCTCTACACCTTATTGCACAAGATGGAAGGTATAAACACATAATTTAACAACACTCACTTCCCAGTCATCATCTAGCATGGAACATTTATGTCTCTTAAATTACAAAGTGCCTGTGCTCTGCAATCATATTCTGAAATCTAGACCATAGACCTGATCATAAATATCTTGACAGACAAAACATTTGCCTATAGGCCGTAGTCAGAGTGGCCTTATCAGCTTCCAATTAACAGTGATTCATCCAGGGTTCCCCAAGTGATATAGCTTTAGCCTGACTTTGGTCTCAGTGAATATCTAGTTAACAAGTAATGTCTCCCTTGGCCTCTTGATTTCCTTGCCTACATTTTGCCCTGTCTTATTTTTCTGTAGATAACTCTATTACTGGACCTTGTTTGTTATTAGGTTGTCTTAAAGACTTCAGCAATGCTTTGCTCACCAAAAGGAAATTGAGCAGTTAATAGTTAGTTAATAGATTCCCATGCTTGTGTTATATTTTTATACATCTGCTAAACACTGCCACCTGTCCTACAGGTGATTTCTGAAGGACTATTACAGTTCATAGGATAATAAGAGTTCAAGTTAGAACATCAGAAAATCTCTAGTTGAACTTCCTGCTCAAACCAGGGTGAACAATGATACTTTTGATGCCATACTTTCAATTATTTTTGTTAGCCTTCCCTTTACTTTCAACAGTGCTGCAGAATGTATTCATTGGGAGGCAAATTGTGGGTTTATAATAATGATATACCTTGTTCTTTTCCAATAACTTATTATTTGCTTTATTGATTGATACTGAAAACTGAGCTGATGTTTATGTGAAGCTGTCTATTATATCCCTAAAGTTTCCCTTCTGATTATTAATGGTCACATCATTTAAATACGTGCATTGATTAGCTCACTCATGATCATAGAATCATGGAGTCATAGAGTCATAGAGTCATAGAATGGTTTGGGTTGGAAGGGACCCTTCTTATAAGCCCCCTTTCTACATTGGAAAGGCCACAAAAAGGTCTCCCCAGAGCCTTCTCTTCTCCAGGCTAAACAATCCCAACTCTCAGCCTTTTTTTCATACCATAGGTGTTCCAGTCCCATGACCATTTTTGTGGCCCTCTCCTGGACCCGCTCTAACAGGTCCATGTCTTTCTTGTACTTGACACAGAGCTGGATGCAGTACTTCAGGTGGGGTCTCACGAGAGTGGAGTAGAGGGGGAGAATCACCTCCCTCAGAGATTATTCTGGACATGCTTCTTTTTATGCAACCCAGGATACAATTGGCTTTCTGGGCTGCAAGTGCACATTGCCAGCTCTTAACCAATTTTCCATCCACCAGTATCCACTTACCAGAGAAGTGATCAGAGGCATCAATGTCTCCTTTAAGTGATAAAACTCATTCACCTTATCCAGGACTTAGAGTGTTAACCTAGAACTCTTTGGAGCATGCTAAACAGATGTGAAAGAACTGTACAGCCTTTGTCTTGTTCTGTTCTCCATTGGGAAGGTCCTTCATAATCCTTTGCAATCTAAGTTGTGTCACTTCTGTGCCCTTTTCCAGATCACCCTAGAATCATTCCAACCGTATAGTTTCAGGAAAGTGATGTTGAATGCCTTTTGGTATTTTAAGGACAAAAAAGGCCTGCAAAAGTGACAGAGCATATAACAGTGGTATTTCACAGGCAACTTCACTAGGCAAATTGAAATTTTATGGGCAATTTCACTAGATGAAGGTAGGAACATGTGCCTCCAAGGAGTCACAAGAACCTTGTATAGCATATATTTCACAGTGGTTGACAAAACAGGAAAACTATGGTCATGCGTTCTGCAGGGTAAGTGTGTCTCAGAAATATATCCAATTCCTTATTTCCTCTAGATCCCCCTATAAACACAAAGACTGACACACCCATATACAATGCCTAATCCATCAACCCTAAGATCTTCCCAGGTATTTTAGACAGTATTTGGATAATCAATGAGACACTGGTATTTTTAACGTTGCTGTATGTTCAAGGATCTGAAGAAAACTTTATCTCATAGTCACCATCACACTCTACACATTCATTTCTGGTTGCCTGGAGTCAGTAGCCAGAATAAATTATGTGCCTAAAATTAATTGCTAGAAAAATACCTATTAATGTCAACATAATTTCAACCCTCCCAAAACAAGCAAGACTGGACTGAATATGAAGGAAGTCAGATAAAAAACTTAAATTATATATTTTGGTCTATTGAAATGTGAAATCTGCATTCTGAGCTAGATTTGTCAAAAAAAGGATGTTCAGAGGGTTGTACTCTACCCATAATTTCCACTCAATTAGCAACTTTCTGAAAAACCTTAATTTGTTTTTAAGTTTTAAATACAATGGCAATATAGAACTTGATTGACTGCTGGCATTCTAATTAGGAGACTACAATTCAGAACATTAGGATCTCTAACAATTTCATAACACTGATTGTATTTATGGTTGGACTCGATGACCTTAAAGGTCTTTTCCAACCTAAATGATTCTATGAGTCTATTTTAATAAATTATTTTATTGTCCAAAATGTTAATCTCTTTCCTGTAACCCACAATCATCCTCTCCCTCCTTTCTCAATGCTAACTCAGTTGTTTACATGACAACATAATATTTGGAAAGTTTTAATGTCTTCATCTTTTCCTAGTTTTACTTAGCTACTGGAAACAAGAGAACATCATCACATGTCAGTTAATCCCCAGTGAGCTGCAAATAACATTTTAGGAAAGACTGCAGTGACTAATACTTTGAAAAAGAAGTGTATTTATTCCTGATATATTTAGTTGAAAAAACACAAAGTAACACCTCATAAAACTTCTAAATAAAGTTAATGATGAGTTTATATCTGATAAATGTTTATTCTAATAACTTTAATTATACACCAATATTGGAGGGCAGCAATTTACTGCTTAGTAAATTATTCCCTATCCTACAATTCTGCTTATAAATTTGCCACTTTATCATAACAGAGTATTACACCGTTATGACAGTCTTGCTAAAATAACTATGCCTTTCATTTGGGGAATCAGTTTTATATGGCATAATTAAATGATTAAAACTGATAGTAATTTTATATAGAAATTCTACAGGGAATATCAGAAGAATAACTAAAAAAGGCAAAATGTGAGTCATGAAAATTATTTTAAGAGCAAGAGGTTTGTAATACACTAATAGAGTATTCCATGTTTTGCTCTCTGTGCTGAGTGTGATACAGTTGTTGCATCTGTTACATTACACATAATTTTCTAGAATTAGTGACTTTGTTATGATCATCGTACAAATTAATAATAAATTAGTACTACTTCTCTCTCTTGACAATAAATGTTTACTCACAAAAAAAAATTATGAGGTCTATCACATTTTTTCCTGTAATGTTTTAAATTTACTAATACACAATTTTAGTGTTTTTAAGTATGTACTTAAATAACTTTGGATTTAGGTAGTTTAACAAATTGCAGAATAACTTTTGCTAGTATATCTAGAAACCACAATCATAGGTTATCCCTGAATAGTCATTGAATAAAAATCTATATTGATAAAAGGCTAGATATAAAATTATGTGATTATAATACTCTATGATATCCTTTACATTCATGCAAACACAATAAGTGTTTTGCAATAAGGCTAGTTAGGAATCTAACTATCTGTTTGCATGCAAATTATATCACTTTACTTTCCCAGTACCACTGAATACATGGGACCATAAATAGTCTGCAAGCAGCATGATGATGTTTTACATGTCATTTTCATTCATACTAGCTTATAATTTGAAGCCAGAAGTTATGATGTAAAACTGGATATTATCTACTATAGAACAAGAAACTGGCTTTTACATTTTTATATAGTCTGTGGAAGACAGTATCTTCTAACACTGAAATGTTGCATGGCCTGCAGCTGTCTTCTCAGCAAGATAAGTAATTATTTTCTAAGATTCAGTATATTGAGCATGATAGCATCCATTTAAAATGCTTCATTGTCTTTAATTTTGAAATTTCAATGAAGTTGGTTTGGCTTCTTAAAGACTAGACTGATATGCTAAATGTAGTAACAGAAGCTCTGAAAACTAGTTTTTTCCTCCCCTTCCTTCCTTTGTGAGTACTGTACATTCTTTGTAAGTAGTAAGTTTTTCTAGTTCAGATTATACTGTAGATTCTTGTTCTTGTTTTGTCACATATCTTTCTTACACCTATTTTGAAATGTTATAAGTTTTTGTTTTCATTGCTACCAAAGGGAGCTGAGCCAGAATTTTTTTCCATCCTCCTTAAGTTTTTTGAGATTTAAAAAAATTCTTATTCTGCATCCAGAAAAAAGTTAGAAAGAGAGTAAGACATAGTCCAGAAGACATTTGAGTATGTCATATCAGTGGTGAGGATGTTTAACAGGAAAATGTGATAACAAAAGCTCTGTTTTGCCTGATTCAAACTGGAGATTTGCATTTCAGTGCTAATCATCCTACAGAGGCATACTAGCCATTGATGTTGAATGTTGTGGAACAGGATATGACCGTTTCCTTTGCATCAAAGCAAAGACAGAAACTGGATTTCCCATTTATCTCGTGGCTTCCCTAACCACTGGCCTACTGCACAGTAATGTTTTGGCTTTCCCAAAGAAATAGATGAGGTTCAGAACCCTTTCAAAAATCTGTGTAACAGCTCCTGTCTAAACTTTAATGTTCTTTCTTTTGGTAATGCCATCAAAAATAGAAATTAATCTGTTTTGTCACTACCTATAGAATTATTATTGATGCTAGATAGGAACTCAGGATAAATCTGTAGAAAGATATATATTCTGTTGTAATTTGTGTTATATTGTATTCTTGTGGGGGTTTGGAATAGGAGGGTTTAAGTTGCATTGACTGAATGATGAATTACCAAAAAGGCCTGTTAAGAAAAAATAAAAATCACTGATAATGTATAACCCACAGTGCTGTAACTGTGTACCTCAAGCATGCATTTTCTGATGCTTCTTTTTCTCTTCATAAATTTTACTTAACAATGCATTAAAATGTGTCAAGGTTTCTCAGGAGATTAGGGTAATAGATGAGCTTTACAAAAGGATTTAATTTGTTAAAATATGGATCACAGGTTTTGGAGAGTCTTCCTGTAGAAAACTGATTACATGCCAGGGCTGTGAGTGCATTCCCCTCGGGCGGGTCTTTGGTGGCCTGGGCTGATGGCCAGCTCAGGCATATGCAAGTGGCAGGCTTTGTGATGCCTTAGCAGAGTTCAGCCCCTCTTCTGCTTGGGGCTTGCTTTCAAATTCAAGATCTTGCCCTTGGCCTCTGTCTGACCAACATGGCAGCTTTGCCTTGAGCCTGGTCTCCTATCTCTGACCTGGCCTCCAGACTTTCCTTTCTGTCTTGAGCTTGAACCTGCCCTGCACCACAGGTGTGTAGGGTAAACATTGGACTCTTGATTGCCTCTGGCTGCTGCCCCCAGAGCTGCCCTGCTCACCTAGTTCAGCCATAGCAGGGCTGCGCCCTGTTAGCCTAGTCCCTTCCCCATCTGCCCTGCTGTGACTGCCACCCCTCAGTCTCCTCCTTGGCATAGCTGTGGGGAAGTAGAAACAAGCTTGCAAGTATGGAAATAAAAAGCCTTACTTCTAGATTTTTCTCCACCCACTTATAAAAAACCCAAACCTACATGAAGATAGAGTATGCTTACAGCATCAAGAAACACAAGGAGGGGAAGAAGGTACAGTTAAACATACCATTACACAAAATACTGCTTCTACACCTGCATAGTGCTTTTCAGCACAGGACGGTAAGACAATTTACAAGTATTGATAATCTGAACACTGGCAAAATAAAGACTTCATCAATGATGTAGTTTAGAATAAGAACTGTATTGATATTACTGTTTACTTCCTAATATGCATTCCTCCTAAGAGTTGTACTTGTATACATTGTAATTAGTTATAAAAAGTATGGTTACATCTTTCATAACAATAATGCAAACTGTGAAAACAAAACTAACATTAAATTCTAATCAGTCATGCAATTGGTGAACAATACAAAAAAATATATTGTATTGTTAAATTTGATTTTTTCTCCATTTCTGTTAGCAGGTTTTCTATCTTCTGTTGAATATTTTGTGAGCTTTTTGCTATTTTCTTACATAATTCCAGCTTGCTTAACTTAACTGTAAGCAGTTTTATTTTGAAAATATAAATGTGTTTTCAGGGTTTTCTGTTTTTAGGACAATCTTTGCAGTAATTCTATCTTACTTAATAAGCAAAACTGGTGCGCTTTTGAAAAAGAGTTATCAGCTAAGAGCTGGTTAGCTTCCACTAATGTCTTTCTATTTTATATATAAAGAGTGGAAAAGATGATATCTGTAGTCTCAGACTTCCCATGAAATGATCTTGAAGATTTACTAACTCTGGTTTGTTGTAAATAAAGAAGATGATATCTGTAGTCTCAGACTTCCCATGAAATGATCTTGAAGATTTACTAACTCTGAGGTTTGTTGTAGGCTTCTTTAAGCATGAAATCAAGAAAATAAGTAACTTCTTAGTTTTATGTTTTAATCTTAAATCCTCTTATTATTTTATAATCTAAATGTATTTACTTGAAATTGATATTTGCATAATTAAAAATCTTAATTCAAGGAAGGATCTGTCCAAACCATCTGATATATAGTTACTATGAGTCCTATAGGAATAATTGACATATAACACCATTCCATGTGTTGTTGTTTAATTCAGACAAATATTAATACTGTAATATAAATAACATTTAGAAGTGCAATAACCATTTGTATTTTCAGATGAAGGTGTTATGATTCTTCTATGGAAAAGAATAAAAGATTCAGGCATTTAAATAACAAAGCTGAACAGATGCCCAAGGTACTGGCATCAGAAACTTGCCCACAAAAACTATTTCCTGTGCAAATTCACTATATGATTGACAGTTTCCTCTGTTACTTAATTATTGCCCTTCCCTTTTAAACATGGTTTGTACAATCCATGCATACATTTACTGCTTTGTTGATAAGGCAACTGACAGAAAGGGATACTGTGGATCGTTTGACTGACAGTGAAAAGCAGTGTAAGGTTAAGACACCTATTCTTCCATATCTCTTCCTTCAGACCAAAAGTTGCTTTTTTTTTTTTTTTTTGCTTTTCTTCAGGAGAAATTACCAAATTTAACCTAAAACCTCATAGGTTGTGAAGACACTATACAGGAATGTAAAACAAAAAATCAGTTCAAATACATTTTATCACTGTGTATTATCAGAAGGCCTGCATAAGCCAGGTACCATTTACAGTATTGACAGAAAACAAGACAAAATCGTACATTCTCTGGAATTTCTTATTTTCTTCCTGATCTTTTCTTCTGGGCTTGTTTGATGTCCAGGAGTGGTAAAGCCTGAGCAGAAGTGTTTTGCCCCTGTTGCTTTCCTTTCTGCTTATTTTCAGAGTACTATTATCCTTCTCAGATTTCTCTGATCACAGAATATTTGCTTAGAATCATAAAATGACCTGAACCTATTACTCTGAATGTCTTCTATTTAAGATTGAAGTAATAGTTTGAGATACTTGGAAATTAAGAGGCCTAGAACTTCATCTAGTCAAAGCAGTTGTCTGGTATCTGTATTCCAAGCAAAAAGGAAAAATAACTGACTCATCTGTTTACAGATTGATCAAGTCTCATTAATAGCCTAGAAATGTAGAACATGGAATGCATGTAAATGTATTTCAAAAGACAGGTAATGTGATTTTGACAACTCCAAATTATAAATCTAGTGTAACAATATGTAAAGTTTAAAAGCAGATTTTAAAAGAAAAAAATAATTTGAGACACACAAGACCAAAAAAAGTTATTTTTAAAAAAAGTTACTTTTTGAGATAATTAAAATATTTTGTGACTTACCTGTCTGAATGTCAGTGAAGCCATCTACTACTGAAATGTGTGCAAAATTGTTAATAAAACTTAGGAAGACCAAGATCCATAAATGAAATATGAGGAGATGGCTTAGTAAGTAGCATTAGAAGGTAAGGTATTAGCTTGGAATGAGAATACTGAAAATATCTACAAGGATTCATCTAGCTTTGTGTTAATGTTCCAATTAGTTACCAAGGCACAACAATTAGTAGTGTAGTGATTAAATCTGCTGATGGCACAAAGTTGAGACACTTTATCAGTACAGAAGAGAAACAGAAGAGGAACAACTGGAGAAAGGATAAAAATTAATCATAAGAAATGCAAATTTACAACCTTGGGGTCTATTAAAAATGCTGTAAGCTGTTGTGCTCATTAATTGGAAATAATTGAGAAGGAAAAGGATGTGGGTGTACTTGTTGATGAAAGTAGATCATATAGCCAGATACTCCGAGGACAGATACTTTCACTAGAAATCGAGAAGTACTACTTTTTTTATAAATAGGACAGCCGAGAACCCATTTGAAATACTGTATACAACTCTGGTTCTCTGTGGTCATGAAGATGAACTGAACTGGAATAAGTGGAGAGAAAGACAGGCAGGATGACCAGGAAAATGGAAAATCTGTCTTATAAACAGAGGATAGCAAAAAAAGACAAGGCTAAGAAGGGACAAAATTATTTTCTATAACTAGTCATTACCTTAATAATGTAGTAACAAATCTTATGACCTAAAAAACATACTAGAAACCTTAGGAAGTGGCTCTGTACAATGCTCTACTTCGAACACCATCTACCTGTGATAATATCTTAGATCCTCTACAGTCAATTTTTTTTTCGAAGCCACATAGCTGATTAAAAAGTCAAATGTGATAATAATGTTGCTGAAATATACTATATCTAGATATTTTTTTCTGTCTGTTAAGTCCTCTTTACAATCTTGTTTTGAAAAGAAAAAAAGGTAAAACTGTCTGAATGCAAGCCTGGGGATATTATTTATGATTTGCTGTAACTGGTGGTCAAAGACCAGTATTATGAGAAAAAAACCTTAACTTCACTAAAAGCTCTCCACTTCCCCTATCTGCCTCAGCACATCAATATTAATTATTCAGGTGCAAATCCTCTATATTTCAAGCATTAAAGTTTCATTGTCCTTTGTTTTAAAGGCATTGGATAAAATGAATCTTTTCTAAAGATACACAGTGATAGAAATGTCACAATCCAAACGAAGGGCAATCAGTTATTATGAGTCAATTTCTTCACCAGACGTTACTGTCTAATTAGTAGTATAGCACTGACTCAAAATCTTCACTAACTCCCAAAACCAGGTTTAAAGTGGTTTACATTTTCAAGAATGCAAAGTCTTATTCCACAAATATTTTACCTATTTTCTTGCCAATTCTTAGATTGTAGTTTTCATTTAAATTAAAGAACAAGGATTTTTTTAATGAGTAATATATCAGTACTTATTAACATTGTTAAGGTCAGGCCAAATCTGGGACTCAGGGGAGTTCTCCTCCCCAGTCTGTTTGCTGCTGTTGCCCTTTGGATGTCCAGATGGCAGCAAGTCTGAGCACATACTCCAAAAATATAGATACACACACACACAATACACAGAAGTCCAGCTACACAGATTGACACAGACAGAAAGCAGTGCTCTTCCTGGCACCCACATAAACCCCAGCAGCACTCACAAAGACATGAACAACACAGCCAAATCCTGTTCCTTTTCTCCAGCTCACCAGGGCAGGAGTTCCCCAGTTAGTACTCCCCCCACCCCCAACACTCTCTTGATCCACTGGCATATACATATCTGCAGGTCCCTCAAATCCTGACCAGTCTGTCCCAATCATATCTGCCCACAGTCCTTGCCCACACTCTGGGCTCTGTTTACCCAGCCTTCAGTCCTGACCCTGGCTTTGTCTAGATTCTGATCTCCTCTAACTTCATGGCCAGGTCAGCCTGAGGATAAGTAGGGAATCACGCACACAAACACATACATGCATGCACACACATACGCACATGCACAGAACAGAGCTGGTGGAACCTCTTCAAGTCTGTACTGTACTGTTTTCTTCAAAGATCCAACTGTTAGTGACCTAAGAGCTCTGGTCTTTGCTATTTTCTCAGAAATCCACTCTTCATTATGGTTTATGTATCTGTGGTTTTAATTTATTATTGTCTTTGTTTCTTGTTTTTGCCTTTACTGTGAATAGCTGTCACCAAGATATCCTTATAAACCATACTCTTACAAATATATCGTTAGATATATATTTTAGCTTGAAAGTACTCATCATAGTCAAATCAGTTTCAAGATGATTTCAGAGAGCAGTATTACATAAGACTCTCATAGGGTGCAGTGACATGCTTTTATCTGTTGAAAAAAGGTGAAAACTGAAACTTGGAAGCCAAATGGCTACTAGAGAAGACGGAATCATTTTCCCTACCTCTGAGGACTTTTAAAAAAATAAACCCTTCCAGAAAGAAGCAGCTGGTTGCTAGAGATCCAATTTAAAAGCATTACAAAATAATTAAAATATCAGACTGACCAGCAGATTTTGGACATCTTGTCCTTGTCGGTAATTGTACAAGAGAGAAAGGATGGTACATACTGATGATCATACAGAAAAAGCTTGTAAGCTAATACTCTATTAAGAGGTTGATCTCATTTATTTCCCAGAGAGAGACTTTGAATTCACTGCACAAAGAGAAACATCTGCTTTAGTCTAACAAAAGAATTTGCTAGATAACTTGCAAAATCAGTGAGTACTTGTACATCTTATGCTGTAACACGTGCTTACTCTTAAATGGTATTTTTGTATTAGCCTCCTGAAGTACTCTTACTACTAATCTGAAAAGACATGTTATGTTACTGAATGGAAAAAAAAGCAGTTTTACTTTCTTCAGTCTGTCAACAACTGGATTTGTAAATTCTTGTTTTGATAAAAGACTAGACGGCATTTAGCCAAGCTAATGTTTTTTTATGCATGTTGTGGTTTAACCTCAGTTGGCAACTCAGCACCACGCAGCCGCTTGCTCACTCCCCCCC
>NW_008795125.1:35746-46210 GCF_000699145.1 Aptenodytes forsteri | reverse complement strand
TGGCTAGTGTAAGCATTACCTAGCAACAACTAAAACATCGGTGCATTATCAACTTTGTTCTCATCCTAAATCCAAAACACAGCACTGTACCAGCTACTAGGAAGGAAATTAACTCCATCCCTGCCGAAACCAGGACAATGCATGTAAAGCTGTGCTATGTAATGACACCCATCTTCTCCCTGAATTTCTTATATAAGGAAACTTAAATGACATCAAAGGAAGCAATGAAAAAAATAGTAGGAGATAGAATAATCAGGAAGACAAAAGAAAGAGTAACAAGGCAAGAAGGAAAGAGATGGAATAAGCTGAAAGTGATGTACAGGCTTCTGTAATGGGTGGGGAACAAACTTCAGTTACCAAATAAGATGCTAATGAGAGACAGACAGACTCAGTAATAACACTGTCAGAAAATATGATGTTATGGCTCACAAAAGTTGCAGTTTTCAAAAGCTTTCAACGCTACCTCTTGTCTACAAATAGGGAGGTTAACTGGAGGTTTTTTCCCCCTGATTCTAGTGAGAGCTGTTAACCATGTAACACTCAATATATTTGCATCTGTATATCTCAGTACTAGTCTTTTCTTTTTTTCAAAACTTTTCATCAAACATAGGTAGGATATTATGTAACATTAAAGTGTTGAGTGTTGTTTATGTTTACAATACTATATTTGATGTAGTAGTATCTTGAAAAACATTGCTATATCTTAATATACCAGCACATCTATTTGTACAACTTGCACAGTGTTATATTCTTCAAGAGGACATAGAGGCAACATGAGATTTACCATGAAATGTTTATGTTCAAAGTAAATGTATGATTACATTTATTGCAATTTTGAACCTACAGTCTCATAGGTTTGATAATGAAAGTTCCTTTATCAGCAGTGTTACTCAGGGTTTGCATTGATAAATGAATGTACGTTCCACACAGAATAAGATAACCTATAAAGTTGAAGGTCTTGAGTTTGCAAAGACTAAACCAGCTCTAACCTTTCAGAAGAGAATGGATTATCTCTTAGTCTCAATGGTGTGGATGTTTTCCTGGTTGCGTTAATACTGGATTTTCTCAGACTGCTTTCGCTTTGCGCAAAAGTCTTTATTCTTGTTATCTGTTTGTACGATACATAACAGAAAGGATTTTTGGTCCATGACATCAAGTCATGTAGCTGCTGCTGGAATACAGTAAATAAAACAACACCAATTGACAATAACTCTGAACCAAAGATAAGAGGTCAACATACTAAGGGAGATGTCTCCAGTTGCGGATCATTGCTATGATGGTTTTTTAGTTAGTTGTCAGGCAACTTGATTCAAATTACTGTAACCCTAAACATTTATTCAGATAAAATCCTTTAGAACAATTTATTCTTATATGTGTTTTAGCCCCAGTGTTGTTAGAATAAATCATATCTGGCCTCTCTCTCAAAAGATTCATGCAATCAGGACAAGCTTTAACTTAATTAGTGCTATAATGGCTCTTTTTCTCCAAGCTATTAAGCAAAATAAATTCAACTAAAACCTCAAAACAAAACAAAAGAAAACAGTCTGTTTGACAAAACAACTCAAAGTACTGCTACAATCAAAAGATTTCATGAAAACAGTGTAGGAAATCATGTCATGGAGAGGGGGATGTTTCTTTTGCCTGGACTGGTAGGCAGTTAATGAGATAATGCATTATTCATTTTCACTTAGACAGGAATCCAGCCATAGACGCCTACAGAAAAAAAACTCACAAACATTTGAGAAACTGGTCACATGAAGAAGCAGATAGACGTCGTATCCATAGATTTCATGAAAACAGTGTAGGAAATCATGTCATGGAGAGGGGGATGTTTCTTTTGCCTGGACTGGTAGGCAGTTAATGAGATAATGCATTATTCATTTTCACTTAGACAGGAATCCAGCCATAGACGCCTACAGAAAAAAAACTCACAAACATTTGAGAAACTGGTCACATGAAGAAGCAGATAGACGTCGTATCCATCCTCAGAAATTTCTGATACTGTCTCAAAACACATCATTTCTAGCTAACTTATTATGTCAATTCTAGAACTGTTAACGAAAAAATACACACACAAGAATATTCCATAATACATCAATCTACACCTATTAAACAAAAAACAAAAAAAACCCCAACACTTCATCACAAGTTCACGGTTGTATAAATACTTTACACTCTGTTAATTTGCCTCGGTGGTAACATCCTTTTGCAGTTATTTCTGCAAGGACTCGATCTTTCATTTAAGTTTACACAGGAATACTTTTTTTTATTTAAAAGAACATAGTAAAAGAATCAGGAACTAATGTAAAACACATCACAGCAGCAAAGCAAAGCCTGAAATGTGTAGTATGTATGCCAGTAATAAGGAGAATCCAGTCATTCAAGTCTCAGTATTTTGATATTGTCATGGTAGAAGCTGACGAAGCCCTTCTGACCAATCTTTTAATCTTGAAGCTGTTGATATTCTAGTCATCTGTTACAGCCCACGTATAAAACCTCTTTTCATCTGCCCTACGCTACAATGATCCTCACCACATCTTTTCAAAAGGAAAGAAACTCTTTCAGTGCTACTTTCCTTTCTTTTTCTGGTACCCATAAAGGATGTAAGTTTACACCTACAAGTTTCCAACAACAGAGCTGGTTTTTCTCTGTGATATTTTGAGCACAAATGACTGTGCTCATGTGTCAACATGAGATCCTTTATTACCAGCAAATCTCTGTTTCAGTTTTTGATTCCAACAGTATGAGCTTCTCATGATTTATATCTACATATCACTATGAAATCTTAAAGTTAAGGGAGGCTTTTCACCCATGACACTGAATGACTAAAACTGTATACTAATAAAATAACAAATAGCATTAGAAAATTAAATAGCACCAATTAATCCTGGGATTTTAACTCAATTAACTAAACTTAATTATATTTCTGATATAAGACAGTAATTGACTTACAAATGTTTATCTTTTATTAGTTTAAAGTTATAAGTGATAACTGCATTATTTTAGCATTCACAGTCTGAAGATTGGAACTGAAAGCTCAACTAATTGTTAGCAAAATGCATTTTTTTCTCTCTCAATTACTTGCTAAAAATATGGAGAATATTTGTATCAGTCAAGGAAAGTAAAGAATGCTGTGGTATTAATAGTATGCTGCTTATGGAAGGAAAAGAAGTAAAGAGATGCAGTTAGGAAATGGAAAATTGAACCTGAGCGCTAAGAAAATTCCAGCTAGGAAGATCTATGTCTGAGAAAATGTCTCAAGAAAAGCAGTAAAATCCAGTCAATTAAGGTACATAAGACTAGAATCTCTAAACAAAACATTTGAACATTTGCTGGGGGAAACCTTACTGAAAGAAATATGACAAGGATCTGTTTTACATGTTTCTGAATTTACAAATATAACTTAAATAAATACTGGTATTGTGCTTTATTGCCAAATTTTGTATGCTAATTAGATAAAGGATCAGTTGCAGTGACTACGTGGTAGATGACAGAGCTGGGCATGTAACTTGTTCCTCTATTTAGCACATACGAATAACGTGTAAGTGGCAAGAATTGCTATTGTTTTTTAAACAAGTCTCAACACATATAATTTATAGTCACAGTCAGTTATTTGGACTGAATTAATTTTCAGGTAAAATAGCTTGTCCATTACTCTCATTCCTTTTTTTTATATTTTTAAAAATATTGCTAGATCAATAGGCTCAGCTCTGCTGATTCATTCTCACCAAAGAGCTTCTTCTGTTCCAGCGTTCTGGGAGATTTATTAAGGGATTCGTTTCATCTGTTATTCATTATGCATCTAGCATGCAACAGCTACATTTAATATTATTTAACTTAAGCTGTCTAAAAGTGAAATTTTCAAGGCTCCATTTCACAGAATCAGAGAATGGCTTGGGTTGGAAGGAACCTTTAAAGATCATCTAGTCCAACCCTCCTGCCATGGGCAGGGACATTTCTCTCTAGATCAGGTTCCTTATATCCAATGTATTTAATATACACTCTTTCGGTTTAAAACTGTTACCCCTTGTCCTGTCAGTACAGGCTTTGGTAAAAAGTCTTTCTCCGTCTTTCTTATAAGCCCCCTTTATATATTGAAAGGCTACAATAAGGTCTTCCGGGAACCTTTTCCAGGCTGAACAACTCCAACTCTCTCAGCCTTTCTTTGTAAGAGAGGTGTTCCAGCCCTCTGACCATTTTTGTGGGCCTTCTCTGGACCCACTGTAACAGGTTGATGTCTTTCTTGTGCTGGGGATGCCAGAACTGGATGCTGTACTCCAGGTGGGGTCTCATGAGAGCAGCATAGAGGAGGAGAATCACCTCCCTTGACCTGCTGGCTGCACTTCTTTTTCTGCAGCCCAAGATATGATTGGCTTTCTGGGCTGCAAGAGCACATGGCTGGCTCATGTCAAATTTTTCATCCACCAGTATCCCCAAGTCCTTCTCCACAGGGCTGCTCTCAACACATTCATCCCCCAGTCTGTACTGTACTGGGGATTGTCCTGACCCAGGTGCAGGACCTTGCAGTTGGCCTTGTTGAACTTCATGAGGTTCACATTGGCCCAATTCTTAAGCCTGTCATGGTCCCTCTGGATGGCATCCCTTCCCTCTACCGAATTAGCTGTACCACTCAGTTTGGTGTTACATGCAAACTTGCTGAGGGTGCACTCAATCCCCACCATCTATGTTATTATTTAAGATATTGAACAATACTGGTCCCAATACAGATCCCTGAGCAACACCACTTGTTACTGATTTGCATTTGGACACTGAGCCATTGACTGTAACTCTTTGGATGCGGCCATTCAGCCAATTCATTATCCATCTAATAGTCCATCCATCAAACCCATATCTTTCAAATTTAGAGGCAAGGAGGTTGTAGGGGACCATATCAAAAGCCTTACAGATGTCTAGGTAGATGAATTCTGTAGCTCTTCCCTTGTCCACTGATGCAGTCACTCCATTGTAGAAAGCCACTAAATCAGTCAGGCACGATTTGCCCTTGGTGAAGCCATGTTGGCTGTCTCTAATCAAATCCCTGTCTTCCATATGCCTTGACAAAGATTACAGGAGGATCTTCTCCATGATCTTACTGGTAACAGAGGTGAGGCTGACTGGTCAGTAGTTCCCAGGGTCCTCTTTTTACCCTTTTTAAAAATGAGTGTGATGTTTCCCTTTTTCCAATTACTGGGTACTTTGCTTGACTACCATAATTTTTCAAATATGATGGAGAGCAGCGTAGCAACTACATCTGTGAGTTCCCTCAGGACCCTGGGATGCATCTCATTGGGTCCCATGGGCTTGTGTACGTGCAGGTTCCTCAGACGGTCTCAAACCTGATCTTCTCCTATGATGGGTGAGACTTCATTCACCTAGTCCCAGCCTTGAGATTCCAGGGACCTGAGAGATGTGGGAAGAGCAATTGTCAGTGAAAACTGAGGCAAAAAAAATTGTTGAGTACCTCAGCCTTCTCCATGTCAGTTGTCATCAGATCGTTGTCTCATTTTTCAGGGGGTTACAAATTCTTTTGTCTTCCTTTTCTGACTAACGCACCTGTAGAAGCCCTTCTTATTTTTCTTCACATTCCTAGGAATGTGGAAAAGTTAGGCTCCTCCATAGGATGAGCTATTCTTCCTGTCTTACACAATTATTTTGCTATTAACTACTGAGGAAAAAATTCCTGGTGAGCTTAGATTTGATTCCTGGTTTAGACCCTCAGACTAAGAGCTGTTTTTTTCCTTCTTCCTGTCAAGGTCCCTGAATGACAGCACAACCATCTGGTGTATCAACCACTCCTCTTTATATTGTCTGCAAACTTGCTGAGGGTGCTCTCTGTCCCATTGTTCAGATCATTAATGAACATGTTAAACAGTATTGGCCCCGGTGTTGACCCTTGAGGTACGCTGCTAGTGACTGGCCTCCAGCTGGGCCTTGTCATGCTGATCACAACCCTTTGAAGCCTGAGAGTTCAGCTAGTTTTCTGTCCACCTCCGCTTATCTAGTCCTTACTTCATCCACTTGTCTATGAGGATGTTATGGGAGGCAGCAGCAAAAAAACCATCACTGCTCTCCCCTCATCCACCAAGCCAGTCATCTCATTGTAGTAAGCTGGTTGGTTAAGCACAATTTCGCCTTTGTAAATCCTGATCACCTTCTTGTGTTTAATGTGTTTGGAAATGGTTTCCAGTAAGATTCCACCACCTTCCCCGGCATTGATGTGAGGCTGACCAACCTGACCAACCACAGACCCTCCTTCTTGCTCATCTTGAAGATAGGACTGACATTTGGTTCACTTCACCAATTCCTTTGGGCAGCATGCATAAAACGAGAATAAGTATGCCAGTCTCTACCTTATGCAGTCCTCTAACACTATTAAAGCAAATCTCGAGTCCTGAAACATCTCCAAGTGGCACAGAGTGTACTGACCTTGTTGTCATGTTACTAAAAATCCCAGTGCAGTGTCCATTACACTGCCCTTACATTAGAAACACTAAATGAAGAAAAATCATCAAAGAAAAATAATAATCTTTTAGAACCAGAGAGTGCAACTAGATTCCAGGGGTGGAAAACTTGTGCTCTGCTCTGGATGCTTCTAACAGCATAGCCACAGTTTCATATTAATATTAAGAGAAACTATGTCATGGCAGCTGAAGCAAATGAGCATAAATTAAAGCAGTCCTGAATTTCTCTGATGATTCTGAACGGCAAAGCTCAATTTTTTTATTTCCAATTAAAATAATCTATACACTAAGATTGGACACATCCTGCAAGTTTTAATAGTAAGTCATTACCTAGTGAGACAACTTCTCAGAAAATTTGGTGTATTTTCTGTCACTTGAAGCCTTTAAGACTTTCCTGAAGGTATGGAATGTCCTCACTGAATGTATTTGACGAAGAAACTACTCAATGTGAATTTTTGGCCTATGTTATACATTAGACTGGATTATATGATCATGATAGAATCTTTCATAGTAAATTTTATTATTTTAATTATTTTAAATGATACTTAAGGAAATTGCCCAGAAAATGTTGAAGTATCTTGGCTGAACACTTGGAAATATATAACAATGCTTATCTAGAATTATTTAAATTTTCCACCTGTTGTAAATATAAGTTTGCTACAAAGTTATTTGTCCCTCTCCATGGTCCAGTGCAACAGTTGTCACATTTTTCCACCAAAGCTTTCCAGTTATTCCTGATCAATTCTTTCTCCTTCAAAGTCTCATGATCATCTAAAAATCTTCAATAGTTCTTTAATAAAATGAATCAGTTAATGAAGCATTTAGGTGTCAATTTTAGACTAAAATAATGTGGGTCAGATTTTCCCAGTTAACTTTTTAATAACTCAGTTCAGAACCTAATTTTTGTAATGGTATTTTAAGTTATAGGGATGGAGGAAAAGACATAATTCCAAGCCATTTTCCCTAGCCCTAATTTTTAGTAATAGTCTTGCTTAAAGTTCCTGCTCTCTGACCAACTAATAAACGTCTGCATCAGGCATGAGGCCTGGTCAGCCCGGCTCTTTTCTAGTAGAATGTAACAGCAAGAGTCCCTTAGCTTTTCCTCCTGTTCAGAGATGTTCTGTATGTAAATGTAATTGCTAGACATGTCAATAACAACAACAACAACAATAATAATAACAACCACCACAACAACAGCAACAACGACATATATCTTTACTAGCATTATAGTGTGAAAGTAATTTGAGAGTAGTATTTGGTTCAATAAAAGTTGTATAGAGACTAATAAGTACCTTTGGCCTTAAAATTTATTGTTCTAGAATATGTTTATTGCCTCATAAACAAGAAACACCCTCAAATTATCATAATAAACTCTGCCACTTACCATGAGTAGAATGCTAAAACCTCTAAACTAGTTCAAAGTAAAATGAAGCATAAATTCATACCTTTTATGGTGTGGCTTGTGCTTTTTGTATTTCTAAAGAGAAAAATCTGTGCACCAACCACCAATTTATTGGAGCATTGTTAATTTGCATATCTAATTTCAAGCTGTACTAATTGCCTTTGAAAATGTCAAGCTTGTTTATTAGTCGTTTCTTATTTTCCTGAAGGAAGGGTCTATTTACACGGACGCATTCTCCATAACCGAAAAATCATTATCCTGGGACCTAAGGAAAAAAATAAACCAACATTTAAAATGTATCATGGCAAGGTACAGCTCTTTTGTCTTATATAATGAAATTTTACAATTAAGTTAGCAGATGCCTCCAGGCATTTTGAACTGAGACATTTTTTCTATTAAGATTTTCATCTGCTTTAAGTATAATAACTTTGAATATTTGGATTGCTTTGCAATCAGTACATAAATATTTTGTTCTCTATTTTTTTTACATGTATGTGTCACATTTAGTGGTATAACTCCAGACAAAAAGCATTATGAAGTTTAATTATTGTGTGCCTATTTCTTTTGAAAAGAAATAGTATTATCACTAAGATGTCTCAGTCATGAAAAGAATTTCCATAACTGCCCTCTGTGGTTAAGCAGAATTCCTTTGGTTATTTACCTCCTAAAATGTCCAACCATAATAAAGTTAGTTTTAGTATGCCTACAATAGGAATAATTTAATGTTTAAGGTTTAATTTTATCTGTGATCAGAAGATATAAACTGATAAATTTAAAACTGCTGTCACTATACTAGTCTAATATGTAAATAGAAACAACTGTGGAAATAAGGAAGTAAAATATTTAATAGACAACATTTTTCTTTCTAATCAAATTTGAATAAGTGCAATAATAATCTTTTAAGGGAATCTACAGGGCTTAATCAACTTTCTAATTGTTATAAGATCATAAAATAGAAAATTCTATCCATGTGTTTAAAACTGTGAACAATAAGAAGTAAAAAAAGGACAGTTTTTGTAGAGGGTTTTGATTTTTAGCTTTATGGAAAATTCAGAACAGATACAGAAGCCCAACCTTACTCACCAGTGCTAACTATTTTGTGCATTAAGTTAACAAGGAGTATATTTTACAAATGTGGTGGTAACAATTGGTTTTAGCTGCTTTTTTTTACAGAGGGAGAGGGAGAGGGAGGGAGGAAGGGGGGAAGGGAGGGAGGAAGGGAGGCGGGGAGGCAGGCAGGAAGGCAAGAAGGCAAGAAGGCAAGAAAGAAGGTAAGAAAGAAAGGCAAGAAAGAAAGAAGGCAAGAAAGGTGGCAGGAAAGAAAGGCAGGAAAGAAAGGCAGAAAGGTTTCAGTTACACAACTGATAGTTGAACTCAGAAGAACAAAAAAATAAAGTATAGTAGATGCATCTGTTATCAAAGGTCAAATATATAAATGTCCTGATTTGTGAATGCAAACAACCTTAATATTTAATTGAAACTTTTTTTTTGTTTATATGTAATAAATATAAAGAGTAGCATTAAAATTTAATTATTCATTAATCTATGGTGATTATAGCAAAATCAATCCCTTGTTTTGTGATATCAAGGTCAACGATTATGTTATGATTACTCACAATGACAGGTGAGTTTATGAAAGGTAATCTTTTAATAGGATCCAGTTTATTTGTCTTTGTGTAAAACCATAAAAATTAATGATACAAAAGGTACAAAAAGTACCCTAGAGTATACATTGTGATCTTATTGTGTAGCCAACAAATGTGATAATTGAGCAGTTCTCAAAGGGAGGAAGAATAACCCATTATTTATGAAGCATCAAACCATAGTTGACATAGTCAAATAATGAGAAAATATTATCAAAATTTTGTAACTGAAACAATCTCAGAAGGTAACAGAAATAATGTTGGATGATTCTTACTTGTGCATGACCTTGCATTACAGGATCACAGTGTTGATCAGCAGTATGTTGGTATGCTTACATGTGGTAAGAAAATGCTCATATTCCTAGAAGTGACAGACAAAAATAAAATAAAATTAAAAAAACCAAACAACTAGAGAGAGATGGAAGGAAAAAAAAAAAAAGAGAGCTTAAATCTGCAAAATAACTCAGCAATAACATTCAAAAAAGAATCTATATCTCCTGGACCTCTACCCTCTGCCTTGTAGTCCATATAGGGTCCTCCCATTTCAGCTCCACTGTGGCAGATTCCAGATGAATTTGTATCATGTCTTTCCCAGTGTACTCTGAAGATATTTTATTCTCCCTGTGAAGATGGCAGAAGTCTCTCAATCGCTAGCCCTTGTTCTCGTGGGGGACTTCAACTTCCCGGACGTCTGCTGGAAATACAACACGGCAGAGAGGAAGCAGTCTAGGAGGTTCCTGGAGTGTGTGGAAGACAACTTCCTGACACAGCTGGTAAGTGAGCCTACCAGGGGAGGTGCCTCGCTCGACCTGCTGTTTACAAACAGAGAAGGACTGGTGGGAGATGTGGTGGTCGGAGGCCGTCTTGGGCTTAGCGACCATGAAATGATAGAATTCTCGCTTCTTGGTGAAGTAAGGAGGGGGGGCAGCAAAACCACAACCATGGACTTCCAGAGGGC
>NW_008795125.1:17866-33504 GCF_000699145.1 Aptenodytes forsteri | reverse complement strand
GGTTGGACTTGATGATCTTAGAGGTCTTTTCCAACCTCAATGATTCTATGATTCTATGATTCTATAAGATACTTATTATACATTGGAATTCAATATTTAGTACTTTTAAAATATAGTCTATTCTGAATATTGTAAAATGTGGTGAATAAGGATAAAATAAATAGATAAAAATAAAATAAATAAAGTAAAATAAAATATGAACACATTTGATACTATACTTCCTCTCTCTGACTTGAGTTTTGTGCCTATGTGCCATTTTCTTCCTTCAAAAAGTCTCTCTTGAAACATGTTAAAGCTTGAAAAAAACCCTGTTGAAAAGATGTTGCATTCCTGAAGAATCCAGAAGAGATCCAGAATTAACTAGAAGTTACTCAGCATGCTCTTTTGGGCAAGAAGACAATATTACTCTCAGCTTTTGCTACGAACAGGTAATAAGTATTTGCTGTATAGCTAAAAACAGTCTGAAATACCATACCAGCACAAACAGATTTTTCTCATAACACCAGTACTATCCTTTTCTAGAATCTCTTAAATTCAGTCAGGCAATAAGGATCAAAATATTAAATCATGAATTCATTAAAACAGCAAACTTCTTGAGTAAGATATTAAGCAATGCCTTCAGTAATGCATAATTAACATCAGCTAAAAATCTTAGTTTAATTAATAACATGACAAAGATGGTTTGAAATGAATGAAAAACAGAAAATTATTCCAAGCAGAATCTTGCAGACTACTGAGTGCAGGGGGAAACCATTTTTTCAGCTAAAAAAATCTCCAGACCTCAAGGATACTGGTAAACATTTATTTTAAAAGTTGGTATCTTGTCAACTCTTAATAAGAAATTCCACATTTCCAAATAAAATTTCACTTTAAGTAGAAGTAGTGTATTTCTTCACAAATTTGAAAAAACTTGAATATCTCTTAACTGGTTCAAAAGACTGATTTTAAAATGTAAGTAATAACTTTAAACATTTTTTCCTGCAGGAGTGAAAAGACCTTACAACTTATTATTACTGAACCAAAGGTATTTCCAAGACATTTAGGGGAAAAAAAAAAAGAGAAAAAAATGTACATAAAAGGTATTTTTCTTTTAAAGCACCAAAGGCCATGGACTTTATGGTAAAATGGAAAATGTTTTTATCAAGAAAGTTCAGAAAGATTCTTATAACAAATATGATGTGTCATGATGCATTATCATGATTATCATGGCCATCATGATTAAATACATCTGGGCAATATGGTCATTCCAGAAATATTTAATTTATCTAGACTGCTGTAAACCTAAATCCATCAAAAGTAGATATTACACATGTATACTACCTTCATTGGCTGTGATGCAATAGTGGATTAGACAAAACTTTACTGTCCTGAGATTTATAGCTCAGCTTTTGGGAAAAACAAAAAATCATAGCTGAGCTTCTGATAACAGCACATAACTACATTCAGTTAGCTCTGGTATTTGTATAGCCATATTCACTGCAAACACTTCCTATGCTACAGCACTGACTCACTTCCAGACAGATACTCAGTTGTATCTTAATTTTACATGTTTGTTTCATTGGGTTTTTTCCCCAAATTTATTTTTTCTCCTCCTCACAGTTCGTTATTACTGTAAAGTTATTAAAATTACATTGGAGCATAAACCTGACAAGTGGTGCAGATATTATTTACATTAAAATGCCATGTCTATTATCACAGATAAACTATGATCACAAACTGTGAATCTTTAGTGTCTTGTACAAAAATATATACACAGAAGTTTCAAATTATAAAGTTTAGGTGCTAAATGACAATATACATTTCAGGGTGTATGCATCCTGAAAATAGCAACTGTTCTGATGAATTAATGCAAATACATACAGTTGGTTTTATCCTCTGGTCAGTAGATTGTCTGACCAACTCATATATGTGCAACAGTATTAGCTGAGGAAGAGAAACGTTTTTTTTATCTCACTAGGTAAGATATCTGTGTTTCAAGAAATGAAGCTCATGAGTACTATACCAGATGCTATCTAGATGTCATTGGCTGTGTTATTTTTGCATTATTTAAAATATTTCAAATATTTCAAATTGTTGCATTATCCTTGACAGTGTAAATGTTGAGGTCATTTCAATATTTACAAAATTCAGGTACTGAAATAAATTCCACACAAATACTTATTATTATTCTACTGCCTACTATCATAACTTAATTAAAAGTGTCTTAGAAAGGGCATAAATTGCTTATTCTGAGTGCTTGACAAATTATAATATTAGCATTCGGCAATGGGACACATACACACTAAAAATGCTGTAGACATGGACAATAAAATAAAACTGATACATTGATAAAAACAACTAAGTCAATGAGGCATAAATGTAATAATTCATATGATTTTATTTTTGTTTAATTCCTGCTAAGCATAAATATTTTCATGCCTAATTTAACTTATATTGTTAGTGAAACTCAAAAAGATCTATTTTTCATGGTAATGTCTATTTGATAAAAAGCCTTCAGTTACAAATGTGATAATTGGTCTGAATAGGACAGTCTGGTTTTATAATTGGAAACTAAAAATAAAGATATGTGCAAAGAGGTTCACTGTATTAAAGCCACTTGCAAGATTCTTCATACTGTAGGTAGATATTGAAAATAGTAAGTAATTATGTTTTTTGAGTAAAATCTAACATACCCCTCCAAAAAAAGCCCTCAAGCCTACCACGTCAAATTGCCATGATATATCAGCTCTGAGACCATATCGTGCATACTAAGTGAATCTTCTGCATCAGTCTTCCCCCATGTGTCTGCTCAGATTCTTAGACCAACATCCTAGAATAACATGTTAGAATAACTAATAATGTGTCAGAATAACTAGGATTGTGGAGTATCTCAATCTATATGAATCCTTCCTGAGACAATTTAACAAGGGGCTAATATTCTGAGAAAGACTGCTCTATATTTTCTTTATTCATCACTCTTGAGCATCTTGTCCTTCATTTATTTGTCCCTGAGTATATTTTTTTCTGGATATCCTGCTTCAAAACATCCATTTCTCAAAATTTGTTTTAAAAATAAATAAATAAATTAAATGTACATCCTGACTTCTAAGGCATGGTACAAGATGTTTCATCACATGGGGTGTCTTCTTGTAGGTGTCATCAGAATGAAACCTATGTGCAGAAAATGTGTTGTTTCCCCCAAATGTTCCTTTATTATGAACACAATATACTGCAGAGTGTATTTTTATTTTCCAAGTATACCTTTTAATTTTTATTGTAAAGTATATTTGAAACTTTTGTTACAATAATTCTAAGTGACCATCCCCAATATTTACACATCAAAAATTCAAGGGGAGCAAGTATTTACATAGGATTTCTTACTCTAAATATCTAAATGTCACATATTATTATGTGTGAAACTTTATTCAATCCCATGTTTATTAATGCAAACCAGATTATATTTAAGAAGAAAGAGGGAAAGAATATGGTTTTATTTCTGCATTAAATATAATTTTTGTAATGTTTAACCTTTTTGTCCTCTTCAATATCGTCACCGAAGGCCATTTTTCATTACATACCACCTTACACTGGGGATAAGTTAGACTCTGAACTTTTGTACATAAAACATATTCTATAAAAATTGGAGCTTCTTCCCCCACAGTAGCTGCTGTATGCTAGAAGGTCACCTGCAATTTTACTAAGTTTTCTGCCCCTCAGAAATAAATAAAGCCTTTAGAAAAAAACATCTACACACCCACATACTGTCAGTTATTTTTAAAAAAATGTACTGTGTATAGCATCTCTGCATTAATTAAATATTTCTATCCTTACTTGAAAAGAAAGTTTCCAGCCAAATTATTTGTGATGAAACTAAATGAAGCCTACATGGATAGGTGATAGAATTAGCTTTTTCTGTTATAACATGAATGCTTAAGAGTGAAAAATATCTCTGTGGATATCGAATACAAGTTTCTGATGTACTGAAATACTTCAAAACCAGCAAGTTAACAATGCACTGTAGCAAAACATATGCACTGACTCATATTACCTCAAAATTGGAAAGAAAAAGAAGAAAAACAACTTTCACACTGATGCTTTTCTCTATGCTTATAACATTTTCCAGAGGATACCAAGTACTTTCAAATGATTGGTTCGAAAATGGCAGCCTGCATTTCCAAAGATTTATTTTGGTGGGAATAGCTTATAAAGTCCTCACACAATTTTTTTCTCACATCTGGTTCACTGGATTTAGATTAGAAATAAAGATCCTATCTTTTTATATCTTATGTCAGTTTAAATCAATATGTCCAAGAAAGAAGCCAGATATTTAACCATGAGTTGGACTGAAAGCAAATACTTTTTGTATGGAAGATATCTCTAGTTTTGGATTTTTCCTGGTATAGGTTTGAATTGAACCTTGTGTTCTAGCAATGACTTTTTCTTTAATCTCAATACTAGTAATAAAATATTTTCTGTAATTTACTCTGCTTAAGCTGTTACTATAAGACTATTTCAAATGTCTCCAACAATTTACACAATATCTAACCCACTGTAGTTTAATGAATTGTAAAAAGATCACTTGAGATACCCTCAGTAATTGGTTTCAGAACTGTATATGCATTTTAGAAACATATTATAAGGAAAGGAAACCCAGGGCAGATGGATGAAGCAAAGTTTTCCTGTCTTGTTCAGAGGAAGGTACATTCTCCCTCTCCGTTCAAAGTCAGGTGGAAATGTATACAATGCTGACAATAAGTATTACAGGTAAAAGGTGGTATTACTGTTGGTCACTAATGATTTCCCACTCTCTTTTTAGGTTCCCTCCTTTTTTTTTTTTTTTTCTGTCTACGCTAGAGAAGTGACTCAGCTTGAAGTCATCAGCTTGAGGTGATGCCTCCGGCTGTGTTACACTTACCTATGCTGATCAACAGCTGTCAAGGTGCTGTTTGAAATAGATCTAAGTAGAAACAGTTTTCTTCATTTACTGTTTTAAAGTAAAAATGCATATTTCTTCCCATTTCTATCAAAAGCTGAATGTTATTTTTCTATGCACTTAGTAATACTTTTTTGTACTAAACTAAAATCTTTTTACTTTTAGACTAGAGAAAGTAAGTAATGTGCATTTTCTTTAACTCTCTCTTTCTATAAATGCACACATAATACATATATATATATTTAACTGGTTCCATCTTAGACCGCTACCTGGTTACACTTTTGTTATGTAAAGTCACTTTATGCTATTTTAAATTTTAGTCTTCCTCCACCATTTTGTCTTGATTATATTTTTAATAGTCATAGTCTAGAACGGCTCACCCAAGTGGGATAGTACTGTAAAACCAGATTCGGACTGCTAGAATTAATCGGACAGTTCAGTTAAATGGCTTCCAAAATGAGTTTCCTGTCTTTCTTTGTCACAATACTTTTACCATGTTCTATACAATCCAGGATATTAGGGCAAGAGATTGTTTTGTTTACTTTTTTTTGTAAATATATGCTAAAATTCTGCTTCTTTAGTGAGTGGTTAGTAGAACCTTTTATAGTTATTTCTTAATGGGTAAGCTAGGTGGTTTTGCTTTGGTCTCTGAATTAGAAATATTAATACTAGTCTGGATTCTTTTCCATTTAAACACCTTATAATAAAAAAGGGGGGAAACCCCCACAATTGCAGCCATTCTTCCAATTTCCCAACAGAAACTTCAGTTCAACTATCAGGTTACTCATCTGCTTGGTTTAGGTTAGAAAAAAGATTTCAACCTGATTGCCTAGTCCTCTTCAACAACAAAAGCAACATTTGTTTCAGCATTAATTACTCAACTGGCATACAGAGTCATAAACAGCTAGTTTTACAAATAACGTTTAAAATATGCTAAAAGACAGGATTTTCCAAAACTACAATAATCTTCTGGAAGAGCATACCTTTTATTTTTTAATTCCTCTAGCAGAGGAACCTTAATCATTGGCCAGGCTAGATTAAATTCCTAATTTTCTGTCCTATTTGCCTCTTTCTCCATTAGTAAAATAAACCTTTCTGATTGTACCGAGACACTAATCCATAATCTTTAAGAGCAGCCACTAAGCTAACATTTGGCAGGCCTAAGTACCTACTTACTAAAATAGATGTAACAGGGGAACATGCTACCCAGCCAAGTTGATTCTGGTTTTGTTAGTGCTATTTGTTATTGTTATGTATATTTTTGTCCCCCTTATTCTGTGACACATTTTGTCATGAAAGCAAAAATGTAATTTCTGTTGCTTCACGGGATATGAGGATTCTTCTTGTGTGAGAATTTCAGCCAAAATATCCAGTAGAAGAGTAAACACTGAAGTGTACTCTGAAGTGAAATAACTTACAGCTGCATAACTTTCCTGGACAATAATGTACCTGAGCTCATTCAAGCACAGACATGGGACTGCAGAGAAAGGTTCAGATGACTCCATATCATCTGAAGAAAAGAGCGAGAGCATCAGTGTGGACCACAGCACCAGGCTGAGATGAAAAGAAAGCAGGTGCTAGGATCTCTCATTGTAAATGAATATAATTTTGTAACTAGAAGGGAAAGTTATATTGTACACTGCTGATTCCTGCACAGGAAAAGTGTTTCTTCTTCCATGTGATACCCTTGTGTTGTGGAGAATTGTCGTGGTTTAACTTCAGTCGGCAACTAAGCACCACGCAGCCGCTCGCTCACTGCCCCCCACCTGGTGGGATGGGGGAGAGAATTGGAAGAGCACAAGTGAGAAAAACTCGTGGGTTGAGATAAAAACAGTTTAATAATTGAAATAAAATGATAATAATAATATGATAATAATAATAATACACAAAGCAAGTGATGCACAGTACAATTGATAATAATAATAATAATAAAATAATAATAATACACGAAGCAAGTGATGCACAGTACAATTGCTCACCACCCGCCGACCGATGCCCAGCCAGTCCCCGAGCAGCGGCCCCCCCGGCCAGCTTTCCCCAGTTTATGTACTGAGCATGACGTCACATGGTATGGAATGTCCCTTTGGCCAGTTTGGCTGTGCCGCCTCCCAGCTTCTTGTGCACCTCCAGCCTTCTCAGTTGGTAGAACATGGGAAGCTGAAAAGTCCTTGGCTAGTGTAAGCATTACCTAGCAACAACTAAAACATCGGTGCGTTATCAACTTTGTTCTCATCCTAAATCCAAAACACTGTACCAGCTACTAGAAAAGAAATTAACTCTATCCCTGCCGAAACCAGGACAAGAATACAATATTTACCATATAAAATATCACTATAAAATGCAAAAGCAGTGCACAAAAATACATATTTTATAAGATATCATAAGGGCAATATCAGGGAAGCAGGTTTTCTTCCAGTGTGACTAACATTCAGTAGATGGTATCAATTTTTCACCAATGTATTTAATCCTTTTCTAAGTACGAGGTAGTAGTTGACATTATATTTGAATATTTGCAACATTAGTATTTTAGCATATGTTAGAAAGGAAATTCCTTCCCAAAGGAAGGAATTTGTCATCGTTACATTGACAGCCCAATACAAGAATATTAGCCCATATATACCAGCACTTCACGATTTACTACGTCCCATTCAAAGAGTGATCTGAGTAGCTTTTATATGTCCAACTAACTTGTATTGGCACCACATCTACCTGTTTTCTCCAGACATTCACTGTGCTGAGGCAGCCTGTTACACCATGCTTGTTCTGACAATATATTCCTGGACCACATCCCTAACTCAAACTATACCCACAATTAAAATCTGTTTTTAATCCAAGTTCACCTTGTCACAAGAAAACATTCAATGCATGTTTTTTTGCGTAGCTCTTTGCTAGTTAAAAAACCCCCACAAACTACAATCAAAAAACCATAGTACTTAGAAATTGAAGTCTTCTGTCATCTTGCAGTGTCTTGTGCACATTATGATTCATAAATTGTCTCTCAAAGCATCCTAGGTCTATAGAAAAGAAAAGAAAAGAAAAGAAAAGAAAAGAAAAGAAAAGAAAAGAAAAGAAAAGAAAAGAAAAGAAAAGAAAAGAAAAGAAAAGAAAAGAAAAGAAAAGAAAAGAAAAGAAAAGAAAAGAAAAGAAAAGAAAAGAAAAGAAAAGAAAAGAAAAGAAAAGAAAAGAAAAGAAAAGAAAAGAAAAGAAAAGAAAAGAAAAGAAAAGAAAAGAAAAGAAAAGAAAAGAAAAGAAAAGAAAAGAAAAGAAAAGAAAAGAAAAGAAAAGAAAAGAAAAGAAAAGAAAAGAAAAGAAAAGAAAAGAAAAGAAAAGAAAAGAAAAGAAAAGAAAAGAAAAAAGAGTTTCTCCAGAAAAAAATATTTACAATAAAAAAGTAGAAATTACCAAAATAGAAAAAAATAAATATCACTAGAATAACAGGAAAGTAATTTTATGTTTGATTTCCTCCTTTCTCATTTTAGGTGTACAAGTGGCACAAGAGTTTTGTTTACAAGTCCTTTAAAGTTGTGTCCTATACTGTTTAACTATACAGTTCTAAACAGTTCACAGTACTTTATAGATTGACAATTTGGTGGGTGATTCAGCTACAGAGTGCGCTGTTTCCACAGTAAGAAAATTCAGAGTGTTTCAGAGCATAAGTTATAGAATAAATGATTTGCCATATAAATCATAGCTGATGAAAAATTATAGAAATATTCACTCAGCTTTTGGAAGCAATTAATTCACTCCAACTGCGCTCATGTTCATCAAGTTCTTGATAACAGGGTTACTAGAAACTGTGTGAAAACAAAAATTTTAAGTAGTTTTTATTCATGATAACATGATACTAAGACTTAAGTCCATTCAGTCACCGGATGATACACTGTAATTGATTCTACATCCTAATGTCAGTACCGAATGACAATTAACTTTAAATGTGAAATGCAAAGAATTATTCAAAGATATTTAGTGGACACTAATGAAGTAACAGCAAATATGAGAAAATAAGGAACTTAACATCCAAGTTTAATTTAATTCAAATAATTAACATTTGAAATGCTGATGTACAGGTTTTTTATTACTTAATAATATTTGGTTTTTAAAAAACAGAAATCAGAAAGTTTTCATTTTATGTGGTGGTATCTCTGGTGTGAATGGGTGAGTTCTTACTGCTTCACAATGTATTGCTGGGGTTATGCAAAATAATTAAAGGGAACATCTTTTAAATAAATAATTATAATTTCCATTGAAGTTAATAATGTGTATCATGACTACATGTATATGTACATTTATATATTTATATAATTATAAATTTTATTTGGAGAACCTTTAATATCAAAGAAGCTTGATACATGATGGTGAGCATGACATAACAATAAAATTGTAATTCTATATTTGAAATACACAGTAAAAAGTAACACAGACCTTATTTTGCTGTTAGTTGTTCTATACTCTTCCCTAATTTTATTTCAAATACTAAAATCTGTTACTCCAAATTATATGATGTATATTACATTTAGCATAACTTAAAAGGTCACTTATATGTAAAATATTTTAATGTCTGTTTTAACCTCTATTACCTTTACATAATATTTGAACATAATATTTGAATACCTATTAGTTGTACAATTCACTGAAATCTGTTGGATGAAGTATGACCCATATCAGTTTCTATATAGTTGTATAATGAATTGTCTTCATGGGAAAAGTAAAGACAATAAAAAAAAAAATATTATCTCTAGCTATGTGTGTTGTACTGCCTCAGCAATAGTTATTCTAGATGCTAATTAGGGAAATTTATTAACAGTGTTAAAGTAGTGATTTCTTAATGTAGCTAATTAGAAATGTCTTATGTTCACTCACACAAATTCACGTCTTTGATATTCTTACTAAAACAACACATGGAGTGGCTATTTCTTAAGACTAATATCAGCAATTTGCTAATTTCGACAGAATTAGCACTTTTCAAAGCATTATATTAAAGGAAATTATTAATTTTCTAAAGAAAGGAACTGTTTTAATATGGTAGCATATAAAACCTCTTTTCACCAGGGATCTCTAATTGTGCTTCATTCTTTGTTTGATTTTAATGAAACATGCATCCATTTCTCAATCCAGAATGTAAAAGTGTCTTCAGAACTCACAACTCTATCCTGTTTCCCTGTGTTATGGGTAAGGATAAAGAGAAGACTGGTATGGGTGACATTGTAGTGGGTGTCTGCTACAGGTCACCTGTCCAGGAAGAACAAGCAGAATAGGCCCTCTACAGACAGCTGGAAGCAGCCTCACATTCACAGGCTCTGGTCCTCATGGGTGACTTTAGCCACCCTGATATATGCTGGAGGGAAAACACAGAAGGGCATAAGCAATCCAGGAGGTTCCTAGAGACCATCGATGACAACTTCCTGACTCAAGTGATAAAGGAGCCAAACGAAGAGAGGTGCTCTGCTGGACCTCATACTCACAGACAAGGAGAGGCTTATTGCAGATGTGAAGGTCGAAGGCAGCCTTGGCTGTAGTAACCATGAGATGATGGAGTTAAAGATTCTGAGAGGAGGGAGGAAGGCAAAAAGCAAGATCACAGTGCTGGACTTCAGGAGAACAGACTTTTGGGCTGTTCAGGGATCTTCTTGGTACAGTCCCATGGGATAAGGCCCAAGAGGGTAGAGGGGCCCAAGAAAGCTGGTTAGTATTCAAGGATCACCTGCTCCAAGCTCAAGAGCAGTCCATCTCAACAAGTAAGAAATCAGTCGAAAATCCCAGGCCTGTGTGGATGAACAAGGAGCTCCTAGCCAAACTCAAACTCAAACGGAAAATTTTTGGAAAAGGACCTGGGGGTGTTGGTCGACAGCCGGCTGAATATGAGCCGGCAGTGTGCCCAGGCAGCCAAGAAGGCCAATGGCATCCTGGCCTGTATCAGAACTAGTGTGGCCAGCAGGAGTAGGGAAGTGATTGTCCCCCTGTCCTCGGCCCTGGTGAGGCCGCGCCTCGAATACTGTGTTCTGTTTTGGGCCCCTCACTACAAGAAGGACGTCGAGGTGCTGGAGCGTGTCCAGAGAAGGGCAACGAGGCTGGTGAAGGGTCTGGAGCACAAGTCTTCTGAGGAGCGGCTGAGGGAACTGGGGTTGTTTAGCCTGGAGAAAAGGAGGCTGAGGGGAGACCTCATCGCTCTCTACAACTACCTGAAAGGAGGTTGTAGCGAGGTGGGTGTCGGTCTCTTCTCCCAAGTAACTAGCGATAGGACAAGAGGAAATGGCCTCAAGTTGCACCAGGGGAGGTTTAGATTGGACGTGAGGAAAGATTTCTTTACTGAAAGAGTGGTTAAACATTGGAAGAGGCTGCCCAGGGAAGTGGTGGAGTCCCCATCCCTGGAGGTATTTAAAAGACGTGTAGGTGAGTCACTTAGGGACATGGTTTAGTGGTCATGGTGGTGTTGGGTTGATGGTTGGACTTGATGATCTTAGAGGTCTTTTCCAACCTCAATGATTCTATGATTCTATGATTCAAACACAAAAACGAGGCATATAGAGGGTGAAAGCAAGGATGAGTAACCTGAGACTACATGGAAAATTGTGGAATATTAAAAAGGAAATAAAATTATGCCAATATTCAGAAAGGATAGATAAGATAATTTAAGTAATTCTAGAACTAATTAACTTAATACTTTAGGTATATTAATAGAAATCTTGAGATAGAATCAGATAGGGTAAAGTAATGGAAAAGAATTCATAATAATTAGAATGGCTTTCTAGGTAATGTTACTCCTAAAATCCTGGCTCCTTTTTTGATGAGGCTGACAAAGCCACAAATGACTGGACCGTTCCTCAGCTCACAATTCAATGTCACAGTTGTGACATTTTAATTTTTAAAAAGTGATAAGTTTTAAGAAAAGTAGGGTTGTGAAGATGATTAAGGCATTGAAGCATCTGTCACATGGGGAGAGGTTGTGAGAATCAAACCTTGGAAGAGGTTGCCAAGAGGTTGTCCAAGTTGTGGAGTCTCCTCCCATCTTGGTGATGTTCAAAACCTGACTGTACATGCCCTGAGTAACCTGCTCGTTGCCCCTATTTTAAGCAGGAGGGTTTGGACTACATGATCTCCAGAGGTACCTTCAAATATCATCCATTCTGTGATTCTGTGAAAACTAGGAGATATTACATGGATTAAGTATTACTGGACTGACATATTTATAAAACATAGTTGTCTGTGGGTATCGTGTTTGAATAGTACTTTTCGTAGGGGGAGTCCAAACTTATTGATATTAAAACCAACACTATAAACATTTTCATGAATTTTCTTGAAGTAAATATCAATTTGCTGTTGATTACATTTGCAGATGACACAAAGATTGACAGAATGATAATTAATGATGAGGAGACTATAGTCATACAGGAAGATTTGTATTGAAACATCAACTGGTCTCATTTAAAGAATAAAAAATTAAAAAAATCTTCTAAGAATAAGGTATGAATGTTATAACTACAGACTAGGAAACTATCATGGAAAGCAGCGACTATAATAGGCTCTGGGGGTAATGCGATATCCTGTGCAACACTGCAGAAAAGTAGGCTAATCTTTGGAGGAATAAATAGAATAACAGTGAATAAAAGTAAGAAGATTTTAGCTCCCTTATGACATTAATGAGTTTAGTGTGCACATTTTTAAAGGAAATTGAAAAGATTCTAAGAAACAATCAGGTAAAAAAAAAGAAAAAAAAAGTCCCAAAAGAAATTACATTAGCTCGCACATCTTGTCAGAAATAGGACAGATTTCTGTTGAAGGCAACAGAAAAAGCCATGAGAAAAAAATAGTATCTGGGACTTAACAACTGAAAAACTTAAACGGAAATGAAGTCCAAAGTAGGTTTGTGGGGTTTTTTTTGTTAAAAAGAAGAATATTTAACTTCTATAAAGAACAGCCACACGAAATGGTGAAATATTTCTGTTTTGGTATCTTCAAAATGTATGAGATGTTTTCCTGAATGTAGCTTTACTCAAATATATGATCACGGGTTCCATACACATACTACTGAACAAAATATAAGGCAAGAAGATACACAGGATATGGGATAAACAGACCTAGGTTCATCTGCTCACCTTTTACTCTGTGCATCAACTTAAAACAGCTAGTAAAATCAATGTATTTTGTATGTAAATGATATGATCCTTCTGAAAATATGAAAATAGTATTTTCAAATATAAGATGAAAGATTTCTAATTAACATACTACTGAACAAAATATAAGGCAAGAAGATACACAGGATATGGGATAAACAGACCTAGGTTCATCTGCTCACCTTTTACTCTGTGCATCAACTTAAAACAGCTAGTAAAATCAATGTATTTTGTATGTAAATGATATGATCCTTCTGAAAATATGAAAATAGTATTTTCAAATATAAGATGAAAGATTTCTAATCGGAACAGGAAATTCTTCAAGCATTTTCCAATAAGAAGATGAAATAAAAAAGCTCCATGTCTTAAAAACCAATGCTACTATGAAGCACCATTTTAGGAAAGATATAATATGAACAATATACTCAGGTGAAATTCATATCAGTTTATTCATACATTTGTTTCAACAGTATAAAGACCGTTATATAATCTAGTTTGACTTTCTGAATATCACACCTTACAGTATTTTACTTTATCAATCTTGTATTAACCCTAAGAAATGTGTTGAAGTAAAGCTTAAGTTTCAGAAAATATTTCATCTTAGTGTGATATTATTAAGAAATGTAGACGTCAGTGCACCCACCTCTAATGGCATTTTTTCCAGTATTTCAATATTGTTTCTGTATTAAATCACTCTCACTTTGAAGAATGGGGCCACATTTCTAAAATGACTGGCTACAGCTCTCAGCTTTTAGTTCTTTTTACACCATTCTTTGAAGCTCTGAAGATACATTTTGCATCAAGGATTCTCTTTATCATGTGGAGGTTTATACTGCAACATGATCTCTTTAATAAATTAAACATAGTAAGCATAACATAAGGACATTTTTCCAGTTATTGAACGATTATATCATCACTTTTACATACTGTCCTCAAATGTTCAGTGTTTTTGCTGGAGATATCAAAACTTTAAACAACAGATTAATATTGGACTTCACATTTTATTGACCTGCTCACTATTCTTTTATTGATTCATCCAAGAATTACCCAGTCTCTCATAGCATTAAACTGAGTGCTTATGTCCTATTTATTGTCCAGCATGCCACCTAGATCACTTTCAGAGCTTCTGCTCTCCAGTGTAGCATTCAGTGTGCTGTTCAACAGGTTGTAATCTTCTGATTTGTTATTCTAGAGCTTATCTCTTAGGCAGTTTCTGTTGCTGCAGAGATCTTCCTGACGAAAAGTCACTGAGGGATCAAAGGATCAAAGCCACAGCTTCTACAGTATTGACTTCAATAGAATGGCCTTCAAAAAAATCAGACCTTCTTCTACCCACTTCTTCTGAATTCTTGGGTATGCTGAAAAATTGTGAACATGTAAGAGCATATGAGTTCAAGAATTTTCCCCATAATTCTGGAAAATCTTACAGTACCAGGTTGTATATTTGAAGTCTACAGAGTTCATTATTAAAGGAATTATGATCCATTATTTTAATTCATAAATGTAGTCAGTATAATTATATATAATTTTCAATTATTATTCTAATTGCACAGATGGTGAGCAGAGGCAGAGAGATTAACATAAAAATAGTTTACTGAGGAAAGAGTGAGAAAACTTATTTTTCATGAATTCTTTTTCATTCAGTTAAAAAGGTATTGTGGAATTTCAGCAGGTGGTCAGTAAGTAACAGCAATCCTTTCAGATCATCATCTTTGTTCCTATGTTGGGTAGTTCAGAGAGTGCTTCTCTAGTCTGTCCCGACTCAGAATTTCTGCCAGTCTTCTACCTTCATCTCCTGCCTGTACCCAGCTCAAGCCATCTCAGAAATCCAGTTACCATACTAGCAGATTAACAGCACAGAAGAGACAAACTGAATTCTGTAATTTCTTGTGCAAAGCTTTCATTCTCTGTATCAAATGAAGAAAAGAGCAGCCCTGAGAAGGACTTGGGGGTGTTGGTTGATAGGAAGCTCAACATGACCTGGTAAGGTGCACTTGCAGTCCAGAGAGCCAACTGTATCCTGGGCTGCATCAAAAGAAGCATGACCAGCAGGTTGAGGGAGGTGGGTCTCCCTGTCTACTCCACTCTCATGAGACCCTACGGGGGCACCACAAGGACAGGTGCACCCACCCTTACAAAGACTGGGGGCATTAAGACTGCTGCATCCTTACTTTTCGTGCCCTTACTTTTGCGCCTTTAAGGTGACAAGTGCTGACCGTCACGTACATGCTTTGGGCCAGTAATTATGGTCATGTATACACCTCGGGTGAGGGGTAAGAAAGTCAAGGCCCTCAGCCAATCAAAATTGACCACAGATCAGATTCGACTAGGGTATAAATGGAGCCCTGCCAGAGGACAAGTTGAGTCAGTCCTCCTCGGAGCAACGGGTCTGCAGTTGGGGACTCTTCCCTTGGGTTGGGATGCCGCCCAAGGAAACTCCTTGAGGTTGAGAGCCCTCATCTTATAGGTGAGTGATTGTGCACATTTTGGATGCTCATTTCTAAAGCCAGCTGTGCAGTATTAAACCCTCGTACACCATCCTGAACCTGTGGTTTACTGATGTTGTCAGAGTATTGATGCCTCATTTCTAGTTAGTTTTCTCTTAAACAATTTTG
>NW_008795125.1:8412-17853 GCF_000699145.1 Aptenodytes forsteri | reverse complement strand
CACGAAGATGATCAGAGGGCTGGAGCACCTCTCCTATGAAGACAGGCTGAGAGAGTTGGGGTTGTTCAGCCTGGAGAAGAGAAGGCTCCGGGGAGACCTTATAGCAGCCTATCAGTACTTCAAGGGGACCTACAAGAAAGCTGGAGAGGGACTTTTTACCAGGGCATGTAGTGATAGGACAAGGGGTAATGGCTTTAAAATGAAAGAGGGTAGATTTAGATTAGATATAAGGAAGAAATTCTTCACTATGAAGGTGGTGAGGCACTGGACCAGGTTACCCAGAGCAGTTGTGGATGCCCCCTCTCTGGAAGTGTTCAGGGCCAGGTTGGATGAGGCTTTGAGCAACCTGGTCTAGTGGAAGGTGTCACTGCCCATGGCAGGGGGGTTGGAACTACATGATCTTTAAGGTCCCTTCCAACCCAAACCATTTTATGATTCTATGATTCTAGGATTCATTTCTAGGCCCGAAGCTGCTTAGTCTGCATGGCATCATGGGTTAACTTATTTGTGATGTTCTATCAAAAATTGGCTGAACACAGATGAAGTTTGACTTTTCCCATTCATGATTAGGGAGATTTTTATAGGGAGAGCCAACAGGGAGAAATGCTTTCTTTCAAATGTCAAGTTGTAAGTTTGAAATACAGCATTGCTACCGTTTATTAAAAACACCCCCCCCCCATAAACCTCCTAAAAAATTCTATATTTTTTCTCCTACCATAATTCATGTAACCATGTTCACAGATTGGGTTTGAATTTTCATAAATAAATGTAATTTAGCCTGATATAAAAGTGCAGTGAAAAATTAAATCCAAATAAATGTTTAAAGAAAAGGTTATAAAATATGGAAAGAAAAAATATGCTAGCTTTATGTGGTCCTTCCAAAAAAATAAAAGTATCAGACAAACTCAACAATAAGCAATAGAAGTGGTTTCAAATGACAATAATTCAAGAACTTTGAGAACATAATTGAAAATGTTATGGTGGTATTACAATATTTTTAAGTAAATCATAAAATACCACACAAGTTGGTTTTATGTTGAGACCGTCTTTATAGTCACTGACAGGTTAGTATTTCATTTCAGTTATATAGGTGAGTATCTTTAATAATTGCTAGCAATGACAAGAGTGAACTTCAAATAGCTCTAAATAAAATATTAATGCTGCAATTATTCAGAAGCATAACAGAACCTCCTGTTTAAAATTCTCACAGGGTTTATGCTCATTATAATCAAGTTTATGATTAACTAGAAATGCCACTACTATTAATTCATTATATAAAATGCCTTATTTAAATGCCTGACAAAAAATTTGAAATCACATTTCATCTGCAACAATTGGCTATAAACTTCTAGCATCTGTGTAGTTCTAAAATTACATGTTAAGATTGAGGATAGTAAAAGGGAACTATAGTTTCAGAAAAGAGCATTCAGTTTCACCAGATATCAGATAGCTGGGTGTATTCCCCCTTTACAGAGTTTAAAACGTTCAGTCTTTTAACTATAAAGATGATGTGGAAAAAAAAGTAAATCTTCTATGAGTCTATTTTTATTCCATTGTTGACAATAACTTTTGCAGATAATGTGACACTCCAATACTGTCACAATACAGCATGATCTAACAACATATTCCATACATCTATTTATGAGCATTTAGTTTAACATTCTAACATATTTTAAAGCTCACAGTTCTTGAAATGGCAGTAAATTGCACAATAAAAGAGCATCAGTTATATGAATGTAAATTAAAACACTTTCTTATAAAAAAATAAAGCAGTCTTGTTCGAAGTCACAATTTAGAATGAGAAAAAATCAGCACATATTTAATTTGCAAGGGTGCTTACTGCAGTTGCTCCACAACTGTCTGTAGTTACAGTGAGGAATAGTCTTACTATGTGATCTTTATGGATTTCTAGGCTTAAATTCCCACAATCATCTGGTGTCTTTTCTAGGATCCAAGGGTAATATTTTAACTGATATAGAGTTAGAACATCATGAATTTCAAATTAATGATCCTGATATATAGTGATACATGTCTGTCTATCTCTTTTTGCAACTGCCTCCTTGTAAAACAATTTTGTATATGGTATCAGGTAAATGATTTGGCAGCAGAAGAAAAACAAATAGTAGTTTAGTATAGGCTGAGTAATTCAATGAAAAAATAAAATAACAACAGTGATATTAAGGAAAAGAGGTAGCTAGAAATGAGAATTAAAATAACCAAGCAGTTATCACTGAGGATATAGACAGTTCCCTACCCCAGAATGTTCAGATACTGTTAGGAAACTATTATTTGTGACCAGAGCTGGGCTGCCTTCTCTTCAGCTCATACCAATATGTTTTAGTGCTCTTAGCTTGAGCATGAAGGTGTTTCAAAATAAACAAACAACTCAACCTAAATCATAGAAAGGGGTTCACAACAGATAAAGGAAAACAGATTTAAGCTCTTCTCTGCTTGTTTTTAGTAACAGTCTGGAAGATGAGTTTTCCTTGTTTCTGATGATTGCGTTAATCACTAGAGTACCATCTGTGCCGCCACAGGTATCTTTCATTTTGAAATGGCTGTGGTTATTCCAATGGAAAGTTGAATTTTATCAAGTTTAAATTTATGAAAAACTTTACCAAGCACATTTCATAAGAAAATTGCCATCCAATTAAGACAAAGTACATAGCTTTCTTACAGCGTCAGATGCATATTTTGAATTGATTAATGCCCAAATAGCGGCTCAGCTTAGAAACGTTCAAAGTTAAGTAAAAAAACCTGCTCTGTTGCTTTCCACTTCTTTTTTTTTTTTCCCTTCCTATTTTCTATCCAAGTAGAAACGATATTCTCTGACTTCCAACACTGCCTGCAGAGGTAAAGAAGGAAGTTCCCTCATCATGGTTGTCATACAACTTGCCAAGACTCTGTGTTTATGTGAATTCCTGTCTTGCTCTTCTTACTGCTTTCTTGTTGTGAAGTTTCAGCCTGAGGGAGAATGCATTCTCTTTTGGGAGCCCCACATAAAACTAGCACACATGGGCTGCAGTAGGAAGCAATGCAGCAGTCCCCTACTCTCTTCCATCACATCCTCTTTCCCACTAGTACCATTTCCACTGCTGTCGGAGCAGCTAAAGAAAAACATATTTAAAAGGGGTTATTTGCTCCAACTCCAACATTTGTAGATGCAATAGCCTGAATTTGCTAGAAAGAGACACAAATGGGGCCAATATTTCAAAAGGTTGTTGCAATGAAGCACTTTTGAGGAATGAATAGGTAAGAGATGTCTATATGTCAGGGGAAGAATCAAGAAAAATGTTGAGTTAGGGTGCAAAACAGCAAAGAGTAATAAGCAGAGACCAATGAAATGGAAAATAATTAAAAATAATTTGTTAGAAATCAAAATGTTACAAGGGGGTTACAGTTTTCCAAAGGAAAAATTAGTTCACTTTGTACGTATTTTACCTTGTGTGAGTGTTACCACTTCATAGTTTTAACTAGAAGATAATTACTGCATACTATTAATTTCTAAATCAGCAGCACAAACAGTATGAGTAGATAGTAATTTAGTATGAGGAAAAATGGGCTGCTTGAATTTCAAATTTCAAGAATAAAAAATTGGATAAGTAAAGAGATATTTAAATTTTAAACTGGTACTGTAAAACATGTCTTTGGAAAAGGTGCTCCTCAGCACCAGACAATTTGAGTGAAGATTAAAAAATGGCTGTAGGCACGTTTTGCTGTGATTATGTATTAACTCAACATAGGATGAGGATTACAAACATATTATATTTGTAATCAAAGTGTCAGGTGATTTTAGTTGTACGAAGTCCTTCATGAGGTAGAGCTAAATGAGCTTTTGCCACTCTTGATAAGCAAGATGAGAATTCCAAATCCATTGGTATTTTGTACTAAGTAACTCCATTTTAGATACTAGATTTTTCCTTAGTGCATAGTCTTGTTAAAAAAAAGAAAATCTTAAAGTGTCCAGCACTGGTGCTGCAGACTGATATTTGCAAGATGTCAAGGAGAGAAACACATGCAGCTAAGGCTAGGTAATAATAATAAACGAATCATTAAAATAATCTCTTGTTCATTTGACACTCCTACCTCACAAAAGAAGGCATAGTGAATTGTAGTCAGAGGTGCCACTACACAAAATTCTCCTCCCTCTTTTCCCAAGATGAAACAAGAGTTTATTAAGAATGAGAGGTAGACACAGACCTCTTGCTGCCTACTTGACTCTAAGTGTCTATGTCTCCTGTGTGCAAACTGTGTAGGTAAAAGAGGTGTGGAGACATAGACAGTGTATTTCCTATCATTTATGCATTTACCCAGAACTTATTTTTTAAGACATAAGCATCTCCCATACTTTTTGTCCTGACTGGTCTGACAGAGAACTGTGGAAAAGCAATGTGCTTAGCTTAGGGACATGACCAGCCTGTAGAAGTAGCATATCTAAATCCTCTAGTACCTTGGGATTTGGGGATTTTCGTTTTTGGATTTTGATATATATTTAGTGTGCATTGTTCAGATACATTAGTTAATATAGTATACATGTTTAGATCAGTTAGTATACATTATTCAGATCTATAAAGTGTTTCTTTCAAGCTAATGTATCTAGGTAGGGAGATATACTGTTGATAATGGAAGAAAATACTGGCTCTAGACAACTAGATGAAAGGCTGACTAGCATGTTCATCTGAAGACTGATGCTTGTCATGACATTGAATAGTGTTTTTACTGACTTTTGCAGATGATTAGTAGGCTTTGAAAAGTCTGAAAAGTATTAACTAATATTAGTTAACATGAAAGCTCATTTTCTAAGACTGACTTTTTAAAATAAGCTGTAAATGTTCTTTCAGAGTTAAAACTGAATGAGTTTTAGTATCAGAAAGAAAAGGAGGTGAAACAAATCTTACCTTGTAGGTTCCCTCTGGATTTTGGTATGTACTCGATATCAACCAGATCAGAAGATAGATTTGACAGACATAAACATATAAACAGCTGTTGGATTTTTAATCTATTGGATTTCATTAGTAGCTTCTTGAGTAACTGCAGTGTGATACACAGAACATTGAAGCTGATGGAAAAATCTTACACTAAAATCAATAAGCTTGGGGTGTTATGTATAGTTCCTGGACATATTCGAAAATCAGTTGGATGATATAACAAAAATAGCCTACAAATGATATCTTTATTGCTTTTCTTGGGTTTTTCTATGTGTTGCTCCACATTAAGATGTATGCCAGAGATCTCCTAAGATACTTCTTTTAGGACATATAGCTTCAGGACATCCAGGCCTGCTGATTTCAAAATGTTTATTCCTAACAGACATTATCTAATAACCTTCTGTATTAGAGGATTAAAAAATATTTCATACACAAGGGTGACATATATGTCATATTGCTACTTTTCAAAAACAATAATGTGTTTTTAACATAATTCTTAACATACTTTCTCCTCCTTTCTAATAATGGACTAAAAGCGTTGCTACAACTTCTTCTTGCCTAATATAGGACTGTCCTCTTCCTTTTATCTAGTTAGAGTAACATGTGTGAGTTAACCAGTGATCCCCAACTTTTTCAAGCCCAGGGAAAATGATGTTGAGCAAGTAAGATGCTGTAATTAACAATACAATTTGCTTTTCCATAATAACCTTCCTTTATGTTTGTATATCCTGAAGGTGTGACTAATATTAGAGGATCTCACAGGTTGTATGTCTACCACATCTGGGGAACCACAAGCATAAGCAGTCATAAGCAGAGTATCCATGAAACTGCACAGTCGTATCTCTTTTCTCTCTAGCATAATGAAACATAAATCCACTGCTAAGAGGTCAGAGAAACAGCCTAAGAAATAAAAAAAAAAAAAGTATTTCAATACTCCAAGCAGAGAGAACATTAACTGTAAATCTCCCACACCCTAGAAATTATTCTACCATGTCTTCGTTTGCTATGTTTTAAGAGTGATATACACTTCTCTTTTTAAGCTTATTTTTATGTGAGAAGAAATAGCTAAAATAGCTACCCCTTCAAAACCCAGAATCAGGTGCATATATCTAAGGAAGGAGGACATACATATTTCTTTTCTTCTCTGTTTCCGATTGGTTAGCTTGGGTGGATTACTCTACAGTTGTATGACTATTGCAAACATCACTAAAATTTCCCCATGCACTTTGTGCAGACTTATTTTCTTTTAGTTTTTTTAGTGGTTATAGACCTTAAAGACCAGTCTAACAAGATGTTTATATGGACCCTTAGACTACCCAAGCTGCAATTTAGTCATAGTATAGCTTCTTCAGTGCAGGAGAACAGGTTAGAAAAGCCCTGTCTAAAACATAGCGGTCTAAAGCTTCGTTAGACATACAAGGTCACAGACATTGTTGAGCATGCATCTAATTCTTACCAAAAACCATTTAGGATGCAGAAAACAGGTATTTCAGAGTTTAAAACCTCTTTTTGGAAAACCTACTCAGACTCACAGAATAATATAGGGTGAAAGAGACAGCTGGAAGTCATCTAGTTCAACCACTTTCTCAGACTAAGGCTAGCTTCAAGGTTAGGTAAGGTTGCTCAGGGTCTTGTCTAGCTGAATTTTGAATATCTACAAGGATAGAGATTCCACATACTCTGGCCATGCTGTTGCAGTGCTGTCTCTGTGATTTTTTTTTTCCTTATATCTAGCCAAAATTTTTAGTGTTGCAACTTGTCCCTCATATATTTTACAATAAACAACCAACATTCAAATCCTTCTGCCTTGGTAAGTAATGCTATTTTCTGCTCACCTTTGGTCTCCATGAAATTTACAACCTGGTTTTGTAATGACCCAGCATCAGTGGGAAAGATGGAAATACTTTTCATTCTGGTTATGAGGTCAGCAGCACACATATGGTAGTCAGCTGCATAAAGCAACAAAGTGCCAGAGGTGTGACAAGCAGCAATAACAACTCATTTAGGCCATTATGCAAACCACTCTTTTAGATTAAAATAGCAAACTATGTGCCTAAGTCAATAACAATGTTTGAGATTCAACCACATTTTCAGAGAGGCACACAGCAAAATAAAGAGAGCCCTTTCTCTGCTGTTTCTTACACGCTTTTTAACATCTGACAGATGCTGGAAATCCCAGTCAAAACATCTTTTTCTTTGCTGTTCTTTTCATGCGGAATCTTATGTCAGCTAACTTTTAGGCACTGCAGAGCTGAGAATCAAGTTACCTAAATACATTTGCTAAATCTAGTCCTTTTTTATTTAGTTTTGAGAAGGAAGATTAAGACACATATCTCTGGAGTAGGGATGAATATCACAAATACGACAAAACCAAGTAAACTACTTTATGCCTTTTTTCCAACGGACCATTCCATCTGCACCATTGTGTCTGCTTATTTTGCTTTCTACTTGCTGATGTGCATTACACAGTAAGTTTCTCAACCCAGACTTTTTGCCATTTATTTGACAGAATTCACTTTTGTATGTCGTAAAGTCAAGCATTTTAAGTAAAGAACACGTGCCAAGAAAGCAATGTGGAGAAAGAGGGGGAGGAATAGTTTGATTCTCTTATCCACACAGTGCTAATTTCCTTCTTTTATCCTGTCCTCACTCAATGAATTTTAATAGCTCATATTTAAAACATTACTGAAACACATCTCTTGCATAAAGACCTTACTTTTCTTTTAACTCCATTGCAAAGATGGCAATTGGGATAGGTACAAACCATGAAATAATTTTTTGAAATCATTTATCTTCTCTGCAAAAAGAATTGAAAAGGCTGAAAGTAGAGACACTGTTCAGATCCCTGCTGGCAAGGCAATATCTGGTGATAAAAGAATACCTACCAAACTTCAGTACCACCTATCACCGTCATCTGGGAAATGCTGAGCATTGATGAAGAACAAGACTCACAGACTGCATGTATAAAGAAAACTTGTTAATTTTGACTTGAAGTGCAAGATATTGCTGTGGCTTAGATTTGTTCTTTATTTTGTGGTATTTTGTTTTTGGTTTTGTTTTTTTTTCTCCAAGGAATGAATACAGGCATGATGATAACTTACATGATGCTTAAGAAATATACCATAGAGAGTATGATCTAGAATCATCAGATTTTTAGCAGTCATATTTTTAAAGGTTTTAAAAAACAGGAAACAGAGAGATTAATTTAAGTGCAGGATTACTTATGAGTATAGTAATACTAATAAGAAATACTATTTCTTAATTTAAAGAAATAGTATTTCATGTTTCTATAAATATTACTGATTTCACACACCCTTTCCTTGTACTTCTAGGAACCTCCTTGCCAAACAAAATGTATGATGGTAATCCTTAGTTCATGTAGGACATTTTTCATGAGGAGATCTTCAGACATTTTGTAAAGGACATCAGTGTCATTCTTCTGATTTAAAAATACACAGTTAACATTTATATTTCTGGGCAGGATGTAAAACTCTTGAAAAAGCACATTATATCACATATATCATATGTCAGACCTTTTAGACTGTAGTTAAATTTACAATGAAATCTTAAGAGGAATGGTGTGACAGACATTAAGACATCCTGGAATATTCAGACTATCCTACTAATCTTATAAACACTTTTAAGAACATGTTAGTGATTGGACTCAGCACAACTGACTTTCTCCTGCAGAATTAAAATCAGTTGGAGACAATCAAATTAAAACATCCAATACTTAAATATTGTCAAATAATACATTTTTTTTAAATGTTGCGTTCCCTCCCCTTTCTCAAGAGAAGGAGCAAAAACTTACTTTACTTAAATCAAGTATCCTGGCTTTACACTTCACCCAAGAACTGATAGGGTGACACTGACCAACACCAACTGATCCTAGACTAATATGAAATTCCTTAGAACTACTAGAGATTTTGCAAGAAACTAAGGAGACCACAATTAGCTGAGTATCAGTATACAAGACACATGCAGAAGCCATTTATAACTGTGAAGTTATGTTGTACAAGGATCACACTAATTAATGGTATTTTCCATAAGGAGAGCAGGCTGGCTACTGGGTAATTTTACATCTACCGAGGCAAGCACAATTTAATTTGGAAATGTACAGATTAAAACCCTCCAAACTAAGGAGACCACAATTAGCTGAGTATCAGTATACAAGACACATGCAGAAGCCATTTATAACTGTGAAGTTATGTTGTACAAGGATCACACTAATTAATGGTATTTTCCATAAGGAGAGCAGGCTGGCTACTGGGTAATTTTACATCTACCGAGGCAAGCACAATTTAATTTGGAAATGTTCAGATTAAAACCCTCAACCTAGAAGAAGCCAATTACTCAATTGACCCAACTGAAATTCCCAAGAAAGAAAACAATTAGAGAGACTTTGAAGGAACTTAAGGAAGCTGTCAGAGGTCAGACAGGTAGTTGAGGAACTGAGATCAGATTTATGACTAAAATACAGACACTTTTAAGAAAGGGAAGGGGAAGGGGAAGG
>NW_008795125.1:0-2259 GCF_000699145.1 Aptenodytes forsteri | reverse complement strand
CATGCATATTGAGTTATAAAAAACACTGCTTACTCTTTTTTTTTTCCCCTCTCCAGTCTTGTTTTTGTGCAGCTGGAAGAAACACCTAATGTAAGTGTCTTTACTAGGCTGGACTCTGCTCAAAGAGAATTTTGTTGAAGATAAATACATGGCAATATTATATGAAGGACTGACTACGGTCAGCTTTTAAAAGCTATCTTGCTTTAGGCTTCTTTTGATAACCCCCGGTCAGCTTTTAAAAGCTATCTTGCTTTAGGCTTCTTTCTGATAATGCTCCTGCAGCTGTACAAAATCCTAAAACAAACAATGATTTTTGGATACATTCTTTTCCATTAGGGATAGGAAAGAACCCCATTTGGAGCTGTGCCATAAAAATACAGAGAGGAATTTGGACTTTAAATCAAGAGGCTCTGAGTAGTTGGCGTGATACTGGAAGCTATGGATAAGCTGAATGAACAAAACTATACAGATCAGTGTTCAGTCTAACAAGTGTTTCTCCTTTTGGTGGCTGGCACGAAGTTCGAAGCAAATTCCACATTTAAACAGATGGTGTGATAGTAAACTGGACAAAGAGCAAGAGTCCTGGCACAATCCTACCATATGAGAACACTGCAAGATTCAAGACCAACCTGACATTTTCAGGATAAAGTATTAAGACAAGGCATACTATAAGCTGAGAATAGTGTATAACTACAGCTGCCATCATAATTTCTTGGTATACCTAAGAAGATCTGCTTATTCCCATAATGCTTCATTTAATGTTTCTGCTTTTATTTCTTTCAAGTCTCATGTAATTTAAATGTAATAGCTTTATAGCAGCTATATCCTCTTGTAATAAGTGTCAGTGACAAATATACAGTTGCTATTTTTTATATAATCTGTCAAAGGGAGTTCTGGTGAGCGAATGATATTGGTCAAGACATCCTCTCTTACATTGCAACATATTACTGCAGCATTTAAAATGCATTCCATCTGTGAGGGCCATACATGTCCTGTACCTGTAATCAACATGCAATGAGAGATTCATCTCCCTTACCTACCATCTGGCTTTTCTCTGTCCTGTAATATGCTATCACCATGGGTATTAAAAAATAACAAGCTTTTTATTAACTCTGCAAGGCCTCAGAAATAGGATTGGTAAGGCTTCCTTAGCCTGGACTTACATTGGCCTGCCAGGATCTTGCTTGTCTATTTGTTACAACAACTGTGTAATGACCAGATAACTATTACCTGTTACAGTTTTGCTTTAGCTTTGGGCAATTGTGCAATGTAGCACCTACTGTTCTTATAATTTTGATACATTTCTGTAACTAATAGGAAGTAATAGCTGGGGGTTTATTATGTGTGTTCACACTGAGGAGTACAAGCATAGGATGATAGCAGAAATCTTGAAAATATGAACACAACAGGAACCAGAAGCTCCAGGCAAGAAACAAAATATTAGTGGTCAATTACTGGTCATTAAAGGAAGGAGACCTTGGGAGCTAGGTAATACTGGCTTTATGGGTAACAAAGGGAACACAGAACAAGTATCCAGCATATCTAAAAGGTGCTACATACAGTGAATTCTAATATCATGTGGAATTGCTAACCAGTGATGAAAGACCAAGGTATAAATCATGTTAGAAAAATGCATAAACATAACCTCAAGCAGATTCCAGAGTGAGGAAAAAGAAATGCTTACCACCAATGTCACAGTCCTTCTGGAAAACAAATTATGATGTTTTATATAACCTTTCTCCTGTTTTCTTGTGAAACAGCCCCCAATGAACTTTAGGACACAGAAGGTATAGGAAGGTTAAGCGTAGTGCCAAGGGAATGGGGTAGATTCAAGAAACACTGTATATAGTGGATTAAACAGTAACATTGTTAGGAACTTCAGATTATAAATATTAGCAACATTGTAACTTGAATAGCAATGAATTTTGAATAGACTCTTAGGACTCTAATGAGACTATCAGTAAATTTCTGGATTCACAAGCAAGGTATATTTCTTTATCCAATGTAAGTGTTGTGGTGTTTTTGGTCTGGCACCCCTGAGACTGGGTTCTAATTTGGATGCAATGGTTGCACTACTCTGGAAGTTCTTACTTTTTTTCTGTTTCATCCTTATATAGTAAATTGTTCAGCTGTTCAGTGTCCTGTCTTCTGTAAAAGTGCTAACAATGGAGAAATAAGGTTGAGAAGCGAGTAAAGAAAAGAGTGATCATGGATGAAATTGATTGATGGATCAGTTTTCAAAGAGCTGTGGTAGTAGGA
>NW_008795124.1:1743508-1753086 GCF_000699145.1 Aptenodytes forsteri | reverse complement strand
AGTAAGTTCTTTATCTTCTACTTGGACTCTCTAGTGCTATTGGGCAGGAGGAAAAACAAATCAAACCTGTACATTAGTCCATTGTTCTCAAACTACTGGCTACTGTTATTTAGAAATAGATCCATGTATTTTAAGTACAGCTAGTTTTAGCACTTAACTGCTACAAAATCCTATGCACTGACACCCACCCCCCCTTCTGCATTCTTCAACATGAACAAAGTTACGGTCAAAAACATATTCATTCTAGACATTTTGAAGGAGACTTACCCAAAGGGAAACAGTAAAATGTTTAAAAAAGTAAAAGCTCTTGTAAAAGCGTGGGTTTTTTCCTTGCGGTTCCTAGGACATAAAGGAGAATAAAAAATAAAGGATAGCCTTTCCTGAGGATGCAAGAACTCATGAAATAATGCAGTAACCTTATCATCAGTTATATAAAGAAAGGTTGTTAACCTTAAATTTTTCATTAGATGATCAGAACTGTGCTCTTCAATATATATATTGAAGAGCACAGTTCTGATCATTGATTGTTATATGTAAGTATATATAACGTATCTATGAACCTATAAATGACTTTCCAATTTGTTTTATTAACAGATAGATAGATACCTGTTAATCAGAATTTCCAATTTGTTTTATTAACAGATAGATACCTGTTAATCAGATCTCAGTCCATTCTTAAAACAGAATAAATCTATTCTTCCCCCAAAGTATTCTCTGATTTGCTTTCCTCAAAGCTGCTTTCTGCTTTGTTTGGCCAGGTCCAGTAAGGAGAGTAACCTGAGCCACAGGGTGTTGTTGATGGTTCTGTAACTCTTGACAGTACTTAATAATCCTATAGATACTTGCTGTAAAGAGCCATCCTTGCGTTTTGGCAAATGCTTTCTGTTGTATTTGGCAAGGTTTCTCAGTTTACTACTTTGTGCTTGGATCTCAGCATCAGCTGCAATATATGCAATGGTTTTCAATCTCTTTTTTCAGTTCTGATTCTCCTTCTAAGGAGAATTCTTCTCCATTCTTCTAAAGCACTTCTAAATAATCCTAGAGGGTTAAATGATTAATTAGCAGGTTAGGATATACAGCAGAACAGGACTTCTAAGTCCTGTTCCTTCTTAGAAGTAAGTAGCTGTTCCTTCGTGGCAGGTTTCAAATTAAGCCTGCTCTTTAACTCAGCGACCTACAATTCTGCACTGTTCGCTGACAGTGGAATGAGTGGATGGGTTACTACTACTGTTTGGTGTACAAATTTACTTTTTAATCAATTTTTGAACTGCAGCAGCAGGAGTAATGTCAGTAAATATATATAAAGATATATTCACATGCACATATATACATAGATACACAGAGATATATACAGGTATATGTGTATAAATATATTTATCTCACAGTGCCCTGTATCAGGCTCCTGTATCAGCCTCTTCCAGAACAGCACATTTGGCCATTTTAGATAATTTAGCAATTTATTTTAGCAAAGAATCTAAATTTTGGGAGTTAATACTTTTAAGTTTGGATTTCAAGCACAAATGGCAATCAAAGGTGCAGGATCAAACTGTTTGATTTGTTAGGTAATTTATACACAGTGTTGTCTAGCTATAAGTGTGCAAAAAGGTTAAAAAGATGTCTCTGGATTGTTGCATTCTAAAACGCACCCAGCAGCAGCAGCTCATTTTCTTCTGAGTCAGCAACACTCTGGTCCCTCCTGGTCAGGGCAGTAAGAGCAGCGTCCGAGTACCAGTGCAGGTGCTGACATTAGTCAGGAGCAGCTACCAACCGCCGACCACCAGCAGAAGTTCAGTTCCTCTGGCATAAGAAAGTAAGTTTAATTATTTGCAGCCATTAATTCCTTGCAGAAACTGAGCTGTTGCCAGCGAGGCTGGGGTTGTATTGTCATTAGCAATGGCTGTGTGCACCACCAGCTCATCTGAGTGCTAACTTCAGATCAGAAGTGGGCACATGACTACGTGCTCCTGACTTGGCCAGAACACAAGATCCAGTGAGCACCCTGTCTGGGTTTTATGCTGGAAAACAAATGCTGTCATAAACACATTCTCTGTGCACATGTTAAATCTGTCAGGTTGTGCGTTTTGCTTTTTTAACAGATTTGAAGCGGCAATGTAAACGCTGGATCAGCAGCTCATGGCTGTGGTGTTTTCTTAAGTGCCGCTCAGGCCCATAAGGCTGGACTTACTGTGTCCCTGAACCACAGCTTTAAGAGCTCACTGAAGACTCGGATAAGTCCAAGAAGAAGATGTGAGAAATGCAAATACACATTTCAAAACTAGGAGGGGAGGAAAAAAAAAGCTATGGTATTTTTAACTCAGTTTAGCTAAGTCAGGTTAGAACAGCCATGAAGACAAAGTAACTTAGGTTTTAACTTTCCCAAGCAATATGGAGAGGACATGTGTCTTTTTGATCTCGGAACGCTTCTAGTATGGTCTAAGACAACATGGAGCCTTAATTCCAGTGCTGTGCTACACAGGTTTTATCAATAGTAGCACCCTCTGCAGTTCTCAGCATGGAAATTGTCAGTGTCTGGTCAAGTAACTGTAGCGTTGGATAGAATAATGTATTTTAAAAAATTATCAGATATGGCCTTCTCTGTGCAATGGAAAACCAGTAGGTTTAGATTCCCTGTTTTCATAAATCTCATCTGATTGAAATTTGATTTTCCTAAAGGCACAGGATACCACCACAAAACCATAAGTTGGCATTTACAAAGCTTTTATAACTGAATTTTCTAGGGTTTTTGTTTTTTTTTTTACTCCCCAAAAGAAAAATGTTATTGGGAATTGCTGATTGTTTCTTCAGCTTATGGTTAACATAAGGTACTACTTAAAAGTAAATTGTATGCCACGTCCCTTAATCGCTCCTCCTTCTTGCTGTGTGCTTTGTTGCAGCATAGCGAAGACTATGGGCACAGCTGGAAAAGTTTAGAGAGTTGCTCATAGGGTTCGTTACAGTCATTTTAAGAACATGAAAATAGATAGACATCTCTTTTTCCGTATTCTTGGAATCTTTCCACAATTTCTATCATCATGTAGCTCCCCACCATCATTTCCAGCTTATTTTTTTTCTTCCGTTAGCTGGAGTAGCTGTGACTTGAACATTTACTTGCCAGTACGAACGAACCTTTCTTACACAGCACTTTTACAAAATTTCAAAAAACTTTGGCTATGTGGTTTTTACAGCAATTTAGAGAAACCAGTTCTCTAAAAACAGAAATAAATTTTTGATCTCCTCTTCAGCAGCGTGCACTCCTCTAATGACAATACAACTGTGTGTGCTCCATTCCTTTGTCTTACATCAGTTAACTAACCTGATGTTACAGTACAAATAATGGCTATCCCCTATGTATCATCTGGCATGTGTGAGCGCTACCTTTTTTAACTGGGTGCACACTAGTGTGTACAGAAATGTTTTATTACCACAGCAGCTCTTTTCCTGTGTCCCGTTAAATTGATTGAAAATTGCAGAATATTTAACTAAATGTAAAATACCTAGCTTACCTCCAAACCGCGGTGTAAGCTTGTGTGTTAGCATTGCTAGTGTATCTGCGGTTGCGTGGCACGGCATATTCCGCTGTTGAATCCCACATTGCAAGTCACGAATTAAGTCCTCCAAGTCTTTTTTTTTTTTTTAGGGTTTTTTTTTTTTCCCCTCCAAATGAAAAAACTGCCGTCGTTTCACAACTTTCTGTTTGAATTCTGATCCCAGCTGTAGACTTCCCCTGCTTATGATACGCTGTAAAAAAAAGGAATTCAGTTAGCTATCCGAACTCTCTTCCAGTGTTTATCTCAACCCAGCTAGCAATTCATAATGTATTTAGAACATGGTATCACAGCAACAGACAGATACCTACTTCTGTGTAGTACAAGGTTTGCTCTCATTATTTTACAATTAATGACCACCGTGGTATTAACAGGGTATATAGAGTTGTGACTCTGTCTAAACACCCCAGTCACAATCATCTCACCTACGTTTAGCTCTTCAGTCAAAGCCAGTGAAATTATGGTCTCTAATCATATCACGAAATGCATTAATTATGAAGTATCGCCTTTCTAGCTTTAGAAGGTTGCAACAGGAGAAACTGTACAGGCAGAACGAGTCAGAGGGATGAAACCATATAACAGAATGCTTATTATGAAGGCTAACAGAAAAGAGAGGTGGTGTAATGGGGATGCGCCATCACCAGCAAGCTCAAGCACGGGTTTCTCAGCCCTGCTCTGGGAGACAGAAGAGCGAGGCAGCGCTGATGGCAACAGCAGAAGTTTGTAGCTGTAGTAACAGGGCAGGCAACAGGGAGCTACGTTACAAGTCTCCCAGGTTAGTTAGTTAGTTGTGATGCCAAAACAGCTAACACAGTCTTGATTGTAACAATACTGAATTATGTTACTTTTCTTTCATAACGGTTGCCATGTTGCAAGTCTGAGGTGAACTTCTCTTCTTAATCATCAAATGCTTTCTAGTAGCAGAGCTGAACCTGAAGTTGGGATAACCTGCCTACCATTTAGATACTCAAACCATAGAGGTCTGTGGCTGAACTAGCCATCTAGGGGTCCTATATTGCCAGGATGCATTTCATTATTCTTAGAACAATTTTTAGCCGGGTTTAAGCGTACTCAAAAATACGCAAGGGCCTGATTACAATCTGGTAATAGGCACCTGTCATGTTCATGGAGAGAAGTTTCTCTTGGCAAGTGTTTAAAAAACTTCAGTGGCAAACAACATGGGTGTGGGCAAGGGCCTGAGACGCAGCCATTCTCTTTGAACTTTACACGTCATTGTTATTGCATCAAGGATATGTGTAGTACAGAAGCACTGCTTGAAGCACAAGATGTTACCGTTACTGTGACCCTTCTTGCTCTGATGGTGTAACTCATGATCCATTGTACCTCATATTCATTTTCTGTTACGCAGTTAGAAGAGGCACACTCACACTTGCACTCAACAAGTAAATAAAATAGAAAATACCCACATTAGTAAGCAGACTGAGTTAACGTCACTGGAACAAACTCTGGAAATGAACTAATTATTCTGTACGTGTTCTCAATGCCATAATAAATTTCCAAAACTGAATTGTTCACCTGAGTTTCCTTTGTACAGCACTGTTGTATGTCAGACATGGACTGACCCAGATGAAGATAAAGGCACTGGCAGCATGCATGTAGCAACTGTGTCATACCATGATACTCCGATTTTTAACATCAGAGTAGACGTTTCATACCAGACCGTGGCAGGAACATTTATTCTTAGTAAATGCATGTGCAGCTGCTGCTGATCTTTCTTTGATAAAGTTTTACTGCATCCTGCAATAGACTTTTAATTACATTGTTATTGATAGATGCCAGTTTTCCAAGGACACGTCCATAATCTGGCAAGGGGTGTGAAGGGCAGACAAAAAGGTTTCTACAAGTACATAAAGAGCAAAAGGAAGACTAGGGAAAATGTGGCCCCTCTGCTTAATGCAGCGGGGCGGCTGGTGACACAGGACACAGACAAGGCCGAGGTGCTCAAGGCCTTCTTCACCTCAGACTTTACTGGTAAGACCGGGCTCCAGAAATCCCCGGTGCCCGAGACCAGAGGGGAGGTCTGTAGCAGGGAAGATGTACTCCTCCTTGGTGGAGGAGGACCCTGTTAGGGCGCATTTAAACACAGTTGACATACATATGACCATGGGCCTGGAGGGGTTGCACGCACGAGCAGGGAGGGAGCTGGCAGATGTCAGTGTGATGAAGGGGCTGGAGCATCTCACGTATGAGGAAAAGCTGAGAGAGCAGGGACTGTTCAGCCTGGAGAAGACAAGGCTCAGGGGGGGAATCGCATCAATGTGTATGGAGGCCTGAAGGGAGGGAATGGAGAAGCCAGGCTCATCTCAGCAGAGCCTGCTGATAGGACAAGAGGCCATGGGCACAAATGAGAAACCTCAAATTCCATCTGAATGCAAGAAAACACTTTTACTGCGAGACTGGTCAAACACTGGCACAGGTTGCCCAGAGAGGCTGAATATATCTCCCATCCTTGAAGATACTCAACACGTGATTGGACACAGTCCTGGGCTCTAGGTGGCCCTGCTTTGAGCAGGGGGGTTGCATTAGATGCTCTGAAGAGGTCTCTTCTCACCTCAACCGTTCCATGATTCTGTAATAAAGCTTTGAGTAACTGAAAAGTAGCACTATACATGCTAACCATTTTGGTGGTCTCCTCGCTTATTTTGCATTTTTAAAATGTGGCTATTATTTCCAGTATTTGAAGCTCTAATCCATGCCATATTTTCTCTTTGCAAGTTAATTCCAGATCAACAATTCCATTGCAGCAACACATATCACGTAACAAATATCAAATATCTTTGAAATGTTTTACTTCGTGCATCCAACCCACCTGTAGCCATTCCACAGCGCTGTGCTGCATCCCCCAGGCAGGTATTTGACACCTTAGAAAAAAAATGGCACTGACTCAGCAAGAACGTTGAATTTGCCCAATCCCTACCTGTCAGAATAAAGGTGGCTAAACATCCAGCAGCCCTCTTGACTTGAACAAAAGCTCTCTGTATTACTTGGGGAATTCAAGCCACAATTTGGTAAAAATAGTTCTGTGGTTGAAAAGAGTCAAGTGAGTTGAAAATGCATTGCGTACGTATTACATATTTCTCAAAGGTACATATTTTTCCTCATATATTATGGCTTTTCCTGCATTGTGAAACAAAAGGTCTTGCCTCAAATTCACAGGTTAGTGAAAGACTCACAGCCATAACCCAGATGTCTCTACTTCGAACATTTAACACCCAGATCACTTGTCTAGGGTTTAGGATGTTCACTTTGGACTACTTGTGTTAAAGCTTTGGATATATTTTTTAAGGTTTGTTTTTATTTATGGCTTCAAAATGCTAATCTTTTAATACAGAAATCCTCTACTCTCCAAAACACGTATCAATTTCACAGGTTCAAAACCACTGCTGTTATGTCTTCAGTAACTCAAGATTTTTCATAGATTGCATTACTTCGATGATTTTTTTACAAGACAGATCTAGTATGTGCTAAGGGTCTTTTTAGAAATGCTTCTGTAGACTGTAACAGGAACTGAAAGCAGTTCATAAGTTGTATGAGGCGTTTGGCTCAGATTTGTATTTGCTGAAGGCAGTATACCAAAGTTTCTGAGAAGGAATATAACTTTCCTTGAATTAAATACAGAAATAGATAGGTACAGTGTGGGAAACATTTATTTTGATAAACTCAGGGGGACATCATGCTCCTGTGGTTTTAAAACAAAACTTCAACCCTAAGATTAAAAATATAAACACTGTGGCCAGGGTTGAGTTCCCCACAGAAATCCCGTAGGTGGCATCACAGTGCAAGTTTAATGACATTTGAGCTGCTTTTAATTTAGAAGGAATGCAACTGGTTTGGGATTTTTTTTCAATTTTTTTTTTTAAAGCTAGCGCTTTTCTACAGCTTCAGCTCTATCTTCTGTGCCACCTCATTCTCAAAATTAAATCTGCACAGGCCTGATAAGACTCTCTCGCTTTACATAAATTTACTTTCTCCTGCAGATGCCCATCGGGAAGTATTCAGGACTGCCCCGAGAATGTAATTCTCCAGTACATAAACTGGCATGTCGCTTTTGAATGTTTTTTGAGAAGCATGCCTGACGTCAAGGACATGTATGGATGTATTAAATTGTTGGCATGGAAATGAGCCAAATCCGTAATGATAATTTTTGTCACTAGCAATCTACAAAGTTCATTTAACTGGGTATTTCAAGAGGCTAATCAGACATAGATATATATACACACTCACACACTCTCAACCCTTGTGAGCAAAGAAGTGAGTATTTTTAAGATCCTTGCAAAACCCTGGTTGTTCAAGGAACTCGTGTGCACAGACATGAAAATATCACGAATTACAGTAAATTCAGCGTTATTGCCTTAATTCAGAAGAGGGAAAACCAGCAAATGAGGAAACCAGGTTATAGCTGAAGATGCCACCAGAGAAGACCAGAAAGGACAGGAGAAGCTAAACCTTCCACAGCGTGTTTGGCGATGTTGTGAGCTGCTGGACCATTTATCTATCATTCAGAAAGAACGTTATATATTACTAGTACATTAACATCTGAATAATAACCAGTTGATGTCAGCAACATTTTTTCTCTGATACCAGGGGCCTCCGCAAGGGGAGGACTGGGAAGATTGGCGAGGAGCCAAGGTGCACGCGATCCAGCCCCAGCTCACGAAGCGAACATCCCGCCCCCACCGATGACCACCAGGGCACAGCGCCCCTGGCTCCAATAATGGCAACGCTGAATTGTTTGATGTGCAACCACCTGGGCACAATGTACATAATCTGCTGTTGAAAAGAAAAAGGATGTAAATTGAGGCAGGGACATCCTTGGGCTGAGCCTCGACTACATGCTTGACCCGACCCTCTGCTTCTCCCTTGCAGCCCTCCGTGTGGTTTCTGGGCTCCCTGCACTGGTTGCAGTGTGAGTGGACCATTATCTGTTGTGCTGGCTCTGAAACCCCCCCAGCTACATGCACATTGAGTCTCGGATTAAAACAGCGCCCGGTATTGCTCCCACCCGTTCTTCAGGCACGTTCTCCAGAAAAGGTCTCTCCTCTCAGGGACCTCTGACCCAGCTTCTGGAAGCCTCAGACTGCACACCTCCAGTGTTATGGACTGCAGCTCAGACCCCTCACGGACATGGGATAGGTGAGCGGAAGCTGACTTGTCATACAAGCACAAATAGTTTATTTTTATTTAGCAGTATGGAGGGAAGGGAAGGAAAAAAAAAAAAAGAAAAGAAAAAAAAAAAATCAGCCTTGCAGGGTTTACTGCCCTGCTCAGGGCTCGTCACCAACATAGTATTTCCAGCACAGCTCATCCCTCCTATCTCAGCTGGGTCTGCTTACAGGGTTTGTAAATTCCTCTGTCTAAAACTGCCTGTGTAAATCTTTGGCCTTCTAACTCCTTTAAAAATCCACCTCCTCCCACCCACGGAGAGGGAACAGGGCTGGCCCCACCAGCTAAACATCTTCTAATAGTAACGTCACTGTAATCGCAAGTTTTATGGCTGCAGATTTCCCAAAGAGAAACCCTTATTTCTCAGCATGATGCAAATACTCCATCTACAGCATGAAAATCTGGCCAGCAAAAACAAGTAGATCTAACAATGTTCGGCAACAAGGTAGTACAAAGCAAAAGTTACGCAAATAACAGGTATCTCACGAACAGTTACCACTTCTCTTCCACCTACTCCAAAAGCAGACAGAAAGTGGATAGAAGGTGTGAAACCCACACCAATACTTTCAGGTATGTCTATGAACAGTTGACCTCATTGCCCCAGAGGTACATGTGGCTTAGGGCAACAGTAACAGTAGGAAGCACACAGAAGCATCTGCTCTGAGAAAATGTCTTTTTTTTTTTTTAAATACATCTTTTTGCTAAGTTCTGTTCCCCCAGGAGCCTTGAACTATTAAGAGGTTTTTATTGCTGCTGTTGTTGTTCTGGGTCATCCCCTTCCTCCCCCAAACTAAAGCATTCAGAATTCTACGTGCAATTTTTTGAATAATTTTTATTACAATATTTTAA
>NW_008795124.1:1724442-1743198 GCF_000699145.1 Aptenodytes forsteri | reverse complement strand
GTAGGAAGCACGCAGAAGCATCTGCTCTGAGAAAATGTCTTTTTTTTTTTAAATACATCTTTTTGCTAAGTTCTGTTCCCCCAGGAGCCTTGAACTATTAAGAGGTTTTTATTGCTGCTGTTGTTGCTCTGGGTCATCCCCTTCCTCCCCCAAACTAAAGCATTCAGAATTCTACGTGCAATTTTTTGAATAATTTTTATTACAATATTTTAAATATTTTAATTTTTTATATAAGTATTTCACATTTTATTTCTTAGAAGAATAATATTTTATTAGAAAGCCTCTGGTCCAAGCTAATGTACCAATAAAGATCAGAAAAGGTATCAGAAGAATCTGGTGGCAGAGGTCTTGCTTGCCAGAAGGACCTCTGCTCTGCCTGAGGAGACATGGTCCCCCGGCAGCCCCAGGCCCCTTTGGTGCAGTGGCACCAGCCAGCTCAGCCTCGTGCCTCGGAGGGGCCCTGGAGAGGCTCCCCCATGGCACTGCCCGCTCCCGCAGCCCCCTGGCATCCAGGGACCCCAGCTCCTCTTCGCACTCCTCACTTCTGCAGGGACCTGCTTGAACCTATCTCTGGTCAAGGCCACGGTCAGCAAAATCCAGGCCCTTCCAAACACATCCCAGAAAGAGAAAGCAAGTGCGAGGTGCAGCCCCCTGCCCTCAAAGACAGATGTTTTGGAAATTCGCCCACAGTAGCCATCCCTCACGCAGTTTTGAACGGGGAGCTCCCGCTCCCCTGCAAAACACCACTCCAGCTGAGGTGAAATGAGCCTGCCTGTCCTGACCACAGCAAACACCCTGCCCTCGTTAGCGGGACTTTCAGCCGGTCACCAGGCTAAGTCTTTTTGCAGGACTCGGCGGGTAATCGTTCCCATGGAGGCCGCCCAGCACAGCGCTACGCTTGCCACCGGCTCATTTCTCTCATTACTTTCTGGCACTTGGGCTCAAGACATCCTCTGCAGATTCCCAGAGGCGCATACTAGCACCCGAAATGCACGGAGTGAGGCCTCCGGAGGCCTGGCAGCGGGTGGCACAGCCGCTTAGCCCGGTAGCAACCCTCCAAAGATGGTGGACGGAGCAGCTTGGTTGGCAGGAAAGGCCCTCGCCTGCCCACACTGGGAGGAAGGGCTCACGCCCCCGCTGGTGCTGCTGCCGAGAACCCTCACCCACTGAAACGTGGGAAGCCAGGTCCCGAGCCTGGGCAGCCACCCCCTTTCTACCTGGTGCAGCCACCTCACGCACCTCCCCTCAGCTAAAGCGCTCATGTTCATCTCAAAGCCGGCTTTCTGCCCAAACCGCACTCGTTGCTTCTGAATATCATGGCCCTGACCCAAGCACTGGTTTTGTATGACCCCACGCTGAATGCACAGGTGGTCACATTTCAACCTCCGTTTGTGCCAAGGTTACCACTGGCCTTGAGCAGCAGCAGCCAAGTAGGTGAATCTATACCGGCTAACCTTTACGCACGCGTGTTTATAAATCATGATGTTGTTGTATTAAGTCCCAGCCCTCAAGTTCTTCAAATACGATACTGGCTCTTCTCTACACCAATGCTGCCGGACAGCTTTTCTTCCATTAACAAGTTTGGTTAATAGACTTCCACTTTTCACATCATTAATAACATTAATAAGACCAGTCCCAACAGCTACCTTGAAATGAGCTCCTACTCCAAAAGAAGCAAGCCAAGACAGAGTAGATTCAGCGGTACTGCTCATGCTCCGCCTTCCACCTCTGCTAACGCACCGTGCTACTTGTAGGATCGTTGTTGACCAGCCCACCTTACGCTTTTAGCTCCATCGAGGATCATGTGCAGCCACTGTAGCATTAATCAGACAGAATTTGATCACATGCATGGTCATATATAGAGCAGACTGCCAATGCTTGCAGAGGTTTTGGGATAAGTAATGCCCTTGTAACCCTAATTCTCTGCCCAGATCAGGAGAAGAGACTGTTCTGAGAGCTCTGAAAAGCTTGCAATTCAGTCCTCAGTCTCTAGCATAGTGTGTGATGCCAGTCCTGTGGCAGATGGATGACGTTGCGTGTATTTGCTACGCAAGATGACTTAATAAATGAAGTTGTTAAGGGCACTTGTCCTTCGTGACCTAGAAATGATTTCACAATGCATGTTCCAGAACTAGGTCCTTATGTGCCAAAGAGAGTATCTCACAGAGGCTCCAATAGCATCCTTTCTGCATCACCTGTTCGAAAAGGTGATGCTGCTGGCATACCATGTGCGTGACAGCACAGCTAACAAGCCCAGTCCGTAAGAGACAGTCTTCCACATCTCTCAGTGGAGACTGGAAACTGCCAGGTTAGTAAACTTCTCACCCCTTTCACTGTTTTTCTGCAAATAACGACTAAAAATCTACAGTGCTTCTCTGTAATCTCTCTTCTGCTACTCATTTATTAATACTACTTGACTGTGCTTGGGTTGGTGTCTCGGCATTTTTCCATCCATCCGTAACTGTGCATTCTTCCTCAGTTATTCATACAACAGTTGCTCTAACGCCAGCTAGATGTAGGCCAGTCGAGAACCACTGAGCAGCAAAGACTACAGCAATCACACCAGGAAGACTGCTACACCCCAAATCTCACTATAGCCCTTTCATTCACGATACATCTGCGCTCTACGCCATGCTGAGTACAGCTGAGTTACCTATAGCCACAGATGTCTTCCTTAGCAAGTCTGTCTCATACCCATGCAGCAGATGGATAGCAATACTGCTTTATAGACTTCGCACTTCGTTCAAAATTTAGTAGCTTTTTCACTTCCAAACGGATTGTAAGCCAAAATGATGCTGACTCCGATAATACAATTAATCAGATCTTTCTCCAGAAGTGTCCGTGCCTGGTGGCTTTCAATCATACATACGCACTGTCAGCTGTTCCATACTTAGCTTACTTGGTGCAGCTCGATGCATAAAATACCTACCGGTCTCATAGGCTTTAAGATACTCACCCACATTATATGCTAGGATGGCAAGAACTGCTATCACTCCCATTTAACAGACAAGCAGCCAAAATAAAGTAGGAACAATACTTGCAAAGACACTTGAGGCTTCTACCTTCCCCTGGTTTTATTATAAGGTGCTCTTCAACATACTACTAGGTAAAACACTCTGTTAGTAAATAGTAGTTTATGTGGAATTAGAAGATGGGCACCCAGCCCACGTTCGTGTTCCTGGTATCTGCAAACCTACACTCTTCTCAAACACGCAGGGCAGTACTGTAAGCACACACCGCATACGCCCCCCCTAACTCAGCATGTTAAACTCGGAGAAATTCAAAGCAAAAAGAATTATGTCATACGTGTTTTGGGAGCTGGTACCTAAGTAAAAAGAGAAACGGTCACAACTGCGGTTTGACTGTCAAGTCAGGACAGCTGAAATGGGGTATGTAGGCACTAAAGCAAGGTGTTAGGTCAGACTTTAAATGCAGCACCACAAAGTTCTCTTTCATTCATGAACACCCTCAGTTTGTCCTTTTCACAACCGTTTTGCAGAGGAAGGGGTGAAAATTCTTCTGACCTTTAAAACAAGCCATGCACATTTTCTGAAGGTTCTTTTGGTCTTTTTTTCCCCTTGCTATTAGACTACAGCTTTTTTCTCTGTGTATCTGTACTTTGCTACTTAGCATCAAGTATATTTCCTAGAAAAATGTGCCCACAGTTCAGTTTGACAAATACATGTTTGAAAATGGCACAGCCAGCTGCAGTAGAATTATAGTTTTATAGAGATATTCGTTGGGAATTGCACACCCAACGTTGTATTTAACAGCTACTTAAATAAGTCCCTAAGCTTTCCTGAACAACTTAAAACAGTGAAGGGAAAAAAAGGTTTGCTGCGATGGTGAACTGTAGTATTCTACGCAAGAATACAGTACTGAAAACCAATCACAAGGGTGTTTCAGTTTTTGTCCCCTTCCAAAACGTGAGTTTACCAAACAATATTAACTTAACTCCCAGCACATGAACGTAAACAGGAGAAACATGACCAAGTCACATTATAATAATAATCCTTCCTACTACATATTCAAATAATAAGTTATCACACTATTTCACAAGCAAAATTTTTCTGCTCAAAAACTCAAGACACCGCAACAAAGTATTTCTCGAACACAGACTTCTCCAGACCAATACGTTTCAGAAGCAGAATACATGCAGGTATTTTTTTTTATTCCCATAAGGAACAAGTACTTGCTATAATCATCCTGCAAACCAACCAGTATTCTTCCCAACTGGACTTCTTTTACAGCGGACCAGAGCTTCACCCACGTGCTTTAAGGACTTGCATTCAGGAAGTCTGCTGCAGAGGGCAGCTCCTTTGATAGATTTGTTTTCGCCAACAGCATATACCAGGAGTGTTAGGCTCTGTCCGTAGAAAAGCGCCAGAGGCATTTACCACACCGCCCACACGTAGCCCCAGACAGGGGCAGCAGTATCTTTACAGACTAACGCTTCCTAACCAAATGACTTCACACATGGGAAGCCTACAGCAAAAGCCTAATTTAGTTAAAGCCACTGATTTAACTTGGCTGTTTTCAGGTTCCTTGGCTTTTCTGAAAACCATGACCATACTGTGGCTCAGCCACTACTTTCACATTTCAAAATTCATCTGTTTTTTGTTTCTACAGTCCTCATTTAATGACAGCAGGAGCATTTAGTGAGAACAAATTAGTACCAAGATTTAAGAACATCAGTCTAGGAAAATATGCAGCTGACAGTATCTGAGGTAATGAAAGATAGTACTATAATGCACTAAGGTCTACCTAAAGCATCTAGATCCAAGTTCTAGGTCTTACTTTCCTTTTGTGTCTTTTAACAGCTATTTTGCACCAAAAGAAACTTTCACATCAAGTTCCCTGAATATATTAAAAGGTGGGGGGGGGAATAGGTAATCATTTGCACACACACCTAAGAGAAAGTTAGAAAGCTGGTTTATTTGAAAGTGTGAAATCAAAGTCCAATAGATAAAATGCTTAACATCACCACTGGACACTATGTAGGAAAACTCTGGTAAGACTGGACTGCCCCCTTAGTGCTCCAAGGATGGATGAACCCTGAAATGACTTCCCAGCTCCCCACTCCAAGCCACGCTGTTACCTCAAGAACAATCTTTAACTGTTCATGGCAAGCCTTCCCCAGATGCACGCGGCCAAATTCCTCGCTGCTGGAGTTCCACCGATACTACAGAACTGTAGCAGATACTGTAGCAGAACTACACCCAAAGGCGACAGGGCTCACAGTATCAACGTTTTAAGAGTGAAAATGAGTGCCTAGATTTCAGAACTTCTATAGACCATCCCTCTTCCTCACTCAAGAGCCCTTCAAACTGGTTCATGAACTGTGCTATGCCCAAGTACAATTTTTTTTTATTTTTAATGAGCTATTATTAGGCTATAAGAACACACTGCTTCTTACTCACTGTCAGTCTTTGGGGTGGGGTGTGCGGACAATCCCATAAATGGTGCTTATGTTTGTTCAACACTGCTATTAAATGACTAGGTTTTTCCAAATAGCAGATTCTCTCAGTTGAAGTTAACTGTATGTTACATATACATTAAAATTCTTTGAAGTTATCAATATGAAAATATCAAGATTGTATCCAAAATAGAATTTCAAACAGCTTACAGAACCTCAGGTGGACAGTCACCAAATCCTGCTAAAAATGTCATGCCCTTTTAGAAACAGCACAAAAACAATTCTGTATCTGCTTTAAAAACTATCGCACAGGGCAAAAGTATGCTTACTACTTAAAAAAATAGAAATAAGCTTGGGCATACGACCCTTTCCTTGTAACACCGGCACAAGTGAACTGACAGAAGAGCCTGCTCTTTTTTTTTCTTCTGGGAAAGAAGGGTGGGGAGAGGGGGATGAAGAGGAGGAAGAAAAAATAATGCATATCATCGGTTATTTATTATATAACTGGCTATTAATGAATATCGGAGGCACTGTTTGACAAGCCAGATGAAACCGAGCATATCCAGAAAGAAAGGACAGTACTAAACAAGGCCTCAACGTGGCCACCAGTACTATCGTTTGTTCTTCAACTCAAGCGAACCTTCCCAACAGCTTTTCTGTAATAGGGATGCTAGTTCATCTTGAATAAGACGGTCTGTTTGGGTTTTATACTATTCTTATGCTCTCTATAGGACAATAAAAAACAACCACTACGTGAGTATCATTGGTTCAGGTACTCAACAGTTTAAAGTCCTGATGCTACCAATTCACCCAGTTTCAGTTTGTGCAATTTCTGACTCAAAGGACTTCAAGCCATGTATCTAATTTGCTGGGGAGGAGGCACTGCTCAGCTACTACCTCATGCAACAGCAATTTAAAATAAAAATCAGATTTTCCACCAAACTTCGGTGGTATTTGGATAAGGCTTCTACAGATAAGTGATGTGCACAGAAGTCACATACTCCACGTACCAAAGCAATCTGACTCTCCAAAGCAGTTCTGCTTTTTGAAAAAGGGAAGAAACCAAATGCTGCTACCAGGCTTTGCACAACAGGTATTTAAACAACCAGGCTTCAACACCAACAAAAAGAATAAACACTTCCGGTTAGCAAGGTCTATTTAACAGATAACAACACAACCATTTCAAGTCAGTCAATTATAACACTTCAGTAGGCACCCCCCCCCCAAGCCCCTCAATCCCCACCATGTTACTACTAGTTAGATACCAGTCACCAGACTTAACTGGCACAGGTATTGTGACTGAGAAAAAAAGAGATTGCCATGTATTTTATTGCTACCAGCGCACTGGGAATTTGCAGGGGCAATGGATGTAAAGGCTACAATCGCTTCTTCAGTAGATAAAGCAAAAATAGGTTAAAAAAATTAGGAGGACTTAAAAACACAAATAATCAAATAGATGTTTTTCACGTAGTTTACCTCAGTTATTTTAACCAACATTATACATTTTATTGTTTAGAAAAGATGACAACATTGCAGAAAAATAAAAGACAAATGTTTCACATGGTGGTATAAAAAGTGTAATGGGAGCCTGGAGGGGAAGAAAGGGAAATGGAACAAAAAAAAAAAAAAACAAAAAAAAAAAAACCAAAAAAACCCCACTACTCCAGAAAAAGTAAAAAGCTAAAACAAATTCCAGATGTTTAAGTCTGAAGGTTTTAGCTTTTTCAAATACACAACTACGTGTGCCTTTCACAATAACAGTCACAACTGAACGAGACTTTTTGTACTACTGCACCCTTCAACAGGCCAGTCTGCAAGTTAAAACAGATTATACAATAAACTGCTAAATCGGTAAGTATGTAATTATGGATTGCTTTTAGCTGTTATAAAAAGCTTGTTTACATATCTAATGGTTCATCTTTTATATTCAAACTGTGCTTAATATTTTTTAGTTCCGACATACTGAAACCCAGCAGCACAGATGGTTTGTGATTATTTATCGCCTTTAAACATATATTCCTCCTTTTTCCAAAGAATGATGCAACGTCAATTTTCCACGCGTATAGTAGCAAGGAAAGTAATTCCATCTCTTTTTTAGAAGGATATGGCCTCTCGTGAAAGTAGTCTGTCAAAAACTGTTTTTGAGCCTCATACGAATTGTGATCATACTGTTTAGGATCTACTGCTAGAATGCGAAGATCCTCACTAGAAGGAAACTTCTTCACCTCAGTCCTAGTATTAATCTTTTGTCGTTTGAAAGGCACTACCCCTGAATTAATTTCTTTTTCTGGAGATAGAGCTATGCCAGTACTTAAGCTCAGAAGCTGCTGTTCCTTATTCCTTTGGTCTTCTGCAACAAAGCAGGAATCCGATTGCTTTCTTTTCAGTATCACAGAATCATGCTTTTCACCATTCACAAACAGTAGCTCTTTCTTCTCAGTGCGCTCAAGCTGCATCTTCACACTTGAGTTGCTGTCTTTGGGAGCACTTCTACAACGGAGCAAATGTACAGCAATAGCTGTTAGAGTCATATTTCCAGTGTACACACCACAACAGTGGATGCACTTGAAAGCAGGAGACTTTAAAATTGTGTGTACAGTTGGCATTATATGATGCCGCTCTTTCAAATGCATTTCATAGGTTTCTTCACTAACAAACGTACCAAAACAAAAGGGACAGGTTAACACTTTTTTGTTGCATCTGTTGTTCACTTCTGCTGTCTGAGGCTTCACTTTGATGTAAACGGGGACAAGCGTCCTTGAATTTAGTCCAGCAAGCACTGCCAAATGTACTTCTCTTTCACCAAGGTCTTCTTTTGGTAACACTGTACTGAAATCAAAGTGTGGAAATACAAGGTCACCCTGAGCATCATTACCTAGTTGAAATCCTCTGTTGCTATAGTCTGCATGTAACTGCTTCTTCCCATTGTGTGTAGTTTTATTGTGCTCCACGAGGCTTTTTAAGTCATGGAAAGTAACTGTGCAAAACAAGCAAGCTAAGCCATGCATCAAGAGATGTTTCATGAGCTCTTCCTCACAGAGAAAACATTTACAAGAGAAACACCGGACTGTCTTTTCTGTCATCCACCTTAGAAAGGGCGCGCAAGCTGCGAGTTTGTCAGGTTCCAGGGTTTTCTCCATTTTTACTTCACCATGTTTGTGGGCCACCTCCATGTGCACCTGGTAGACATTTGAGGGGAAAAGCTCATTGCAAACAGGGCAAGTCTTCCACTGCTTAGCCTGTCTGATAGCCTGACTTGTTTCAGGACCAGGTGGGGAGGCTTGTAACGATATATTCTGCGATGTTAAAACCACTGGAGGAGAGGGTGCACTAGCCGGTGACTGGGACAACTGAGTTACTGTCCCAGACTGCATTAGTTGGATGGGCACTTGTGGTGGCGTAACAGTTGCTACTCCACCACCAGGAGGTACAGGCAAAGTAACTGAAACCGGGGCAAGCGTGTATGTAGGTATCCCATTAACCTGCTTGCCAGTTGGAATCAACTGCCTAAGTATAGAACCTGCAGTCAAGAGAGTTGTGTTTTGAGAAACTGCAGGTTGAACTGGCTGGTTTACTAGGATAACTGCTGGGGCAACAGGTTGATTAAGCTGAAGAAACCCAGGTCTGACAGGCTGTCTGACAGGAACAACCCCAGAGGCAACAGGCTGGTTGAGCTGGAGAGCCCCTGACGCAACTGTTGGCGCCACGGGAAGGACCCTGGGACCAAGCGATTGGTTGACGGAGAGAACTCCTGGTGCAACCGGTCGATTCACAGGGAGGACTCCTGGTGCAACCGGTTGATTTACAGGGCTGACAGGCTGAGTAACAGGTAGCGCTCCAGCTGCAACCGGACCATTTATAGTACCAATGGGCTGATTAATAGGAAAGAGCCCAGGCCTGACAGGTTGATTAAGAGGAAGAACTGCGGGGGCCACAGGTCTGTTTACAGTCCCAACAGAATGATTAAGAGGAATAGCTCCAGCCCTTGCAGGCTGATTAAGGGGGAGCCTATGGGAAACAATGATAGGCTGGGAAGGTGATGGCTGAATATTAACGTTATTCTGACCTACAGGAAGATTACTAGACACAAGAGTAACATGTGACGGGGTAACAACTGGAGCAGAAGTTGTATGTGGAAGGCTACCAGAGGCACTTGGAACAGTCAGTGATCTGACTGTGTTTTGAACTGCTTTTGGCTGCACCACACTCTGGTTTTGATTATTCTGTGGAAATGCAAGCTGGATGCAAGCCGGAGCTGTGACGGAACCTGCTGGGGCAGCGGCAGGCCCTGCAGATGGAGCAGCCACTGACGTGCCTTGGGGAGGCTTTGGAGCAATATGCATTTGTTTCACGAGTCCTGGTTTCTTAATATGTTCTGAAATCACAGACCGAAGTTTGTTCTCCAGGTCTCGGTGTGTTTCAGCTGTCAAGACATGATACATTAAAGAATCTTGGCTGTTTGCAGAAGCATTACATTTTTTACAGTAGTGCTCAACAGAATTCTCTTTACTTTCATCAGGTTTCTGGCCAAAATATGTACTTATTAAGTTTTGAAAATGGTTCATCAGCACATGTTTCTTCATATTGTAATACAATGTGTCTGTAAAGTGACATTTTAGACATGTAAAGTTTATGATGTCACTCCTGAATTGTTTCATGCCATCCAAAATGCTGACTGTATAGTTCTGTATTCTTTTATTAGATGAATGAAACATCCGGATATGTTTTCCCACTATTTTGGGATCAGAAGCAAATGCACATTTTGGGCAAGGAACCACCAGCTCTTGGTCCATTTCATCCTCATGGTAACGGTGCAAGTGATTCTTGAATGAAGTAAGCAATTTTGACGAGAACTTGCATAAGCTACAGCAGTACGGCTTTGTTCTGTATCTCTGCAAACAAAACAAAAACATCCACTTAGAAACTGCCAGTTCCTAAATCCCTGTTACCTGTTTGAAAGTAAGTCTACCCTATCACCTGTCAAAAAAAATGCCTTCACTGGATGTATAGCATGTATCTTCTGTTTCATGGAGATCTGTTTTTGAAAAGCAGACTTAAAGATGACATACTTAAAGGGAGAAACATTTGTGCCCTTTTTGCTTCTTTATGATTTTTTAAGAAGCCTTAAGTGAGTTAATTTCTACTCCGGTTCACAAAAAGTAATTCTGAAGCCCATTTTTAAAGATGGGAATCACAGAACAAGCTAAGAAGAATTTGTACGCCACTGTACATAGGAGGTGAAGCCTTAGCAATTACGAATAGCAGCCCTTTTAATATGACACTTTTAAAGCTTTATTTAGTTCAGGGCCACCTCCTATCTACTGGGGAAAAAGAGAGAAGAGAGAAGGGGTGGTGGGTTTTTTTTTTTGTGTGTGTATTTCAATACCCTGTCCTTCACTGAAAGCTCTCCAAAAGTACCTCTCCCAGCAAAGCCACAAAAGACTAATTTTTAAGAACATTCTTTTGGAGCCAGATTAATAATAGAAAGAGAAAGGAATAAAACTCCCTTTTATGATAAAGCAGCAGTGACCTCCTTGTGTTACCTCAACATACTGGACATCCCATCACAGTAATTTCTTTAAGAAATTTCCTCTAGCACACTCATTATAGAGCATATAGATTCTTCTCAGAAAAATATTTTAACTGTATAAAAATAAACCTAACATCTTCCACTAAACAGTGGTTTGCTCCCTCAATTACATGCCACATGACAGCATTACTTTTCGTATCCATATGAATATTATTTGCTCTTTCCAAAAAACTGGTAGCCCTGTCAACCATGTTTTTTTATCAGCTTCCTAGGAAGTTAACCCTGGCTCCTGCCAAAAACTACAGAATCAGTCACAGCAACATCCAGGTGACAAATCTGCACTCTCAAACATCTGGTGGAACTTGTCTGTTCCCTCAGATGTGTTTTTCACCTTACTGATTTCTACCCCTTATGAAACACCATCCAAAGGGAACAAGCTGTTCCACCACTACAGCATCCAGCCTAGCTAGATCACCCACATACAAGTCTCAGACACGTTATGAAGAACTGTAGCAAAAATCTGTGCAGTTATTTTTTTGTCATTTCATATAGCCATGAAGATGTTACCTATTAGCATTACTAGAAGAGTCTCCTGATGATAACCAAAATCTCATCTCCAAATTCAAAAGATTGGGTCAGACAAAGCCACTGGCTGGCTAAGGCTGCTGAAGAGTACACTGTGAAGGTATCACTGAATTAACCTCTACTTACACTCTTAGGGTGTCTGGTCTCAGCTGCTAGCAAACAGCATCACAGCAAGTTAGAAGCAGCTTCAATCTTACTTTTAAAGTATACTGAGTAGAGAAAGACCACTGACACTACTGAACTAATGAAGCATACAGAGCATTATTAGAAGCTGCACCTCACTAGTCTTACTTCTGAAGAAGTCAGGTGACAAAGAGAGATGACTGCTCATTTTAATTGGTTGTCTGAGGCTTAGAAACGCTTATATGCTTTTAAATACTGGGCCCATACACTCTTTACTTCCCCCCACCTACCCCCCATTTCTGGTTTGGGTCTTTCTGTCCCCATAAACTTATACCATAGTGGAATACACTGTCAATATTTCCTTGCTGCCAAGTCTGAACAATTGTTGTTACATGCAGTGAGAACACTCTGTTTTACAAGTAAGTGGTCCAAGTGCTGAATTAATTTACTATTCCGTAGTAACGATGTTTTTACTTCTTATACAAACAAGCATTGCAGTATACCACTAAGAAACCACCCCAGTACCTGCGTACTGGTAAGTCTAGGGGAAACAATGTTCCATGCCTTCTTAGATCATTTATTTTTTGATGGAGGTAAAAATTACGAGACTTCAGCAAAAGAAAAAAAAAGCTCTGTACCTCAAGTTCTATCAAATTAGAACGTATCCTAAAGTCTCACTACTTAGCTCAAAAAAACCTACAGCAACAACAAAAAATCCCAAAAACTTCTGTTTCAGCAGAACAGAAGTATGTGGACATCTGCTACTTCGATCTTTTCTGTATGAAATAGAGCTCTTCCACACAGACACCTTAGAAAATCATTTCATCAGCATGTTCTCCTTACATACGCATCTAAGCTGCTTTTTATGCTCGCAAGTGCTACTACAGTCTACTAATGGCATCTCAGTTTTATAGAAAATTTGGCAAAATAAGAATTCTAAGCCACATAGGAAAAATGAAGCGTCTTAGAGAGTGACCAACACAACCCTAAACTGTACAAATGGAATCCAAAAAGGCTTATTAGAGGCATTTAGGAAAACTCGATTAGTACCACTCCAAAGAATATACCCCAGAACGCAGTAACACTTTCCGTTGTGTAGTCTCACATTCCCCACAACCTAGGGACAAGCAGAAAGACATGATAGCCTCCAAAAACCAAAGTTCTTCCAGAATTATTGTCTCCCTGAAAATAGTACTAATGGTAAAAACCACCAACTCATCCTAAATAGACATCATCTCCAGCCTACTGAGTTTCCAGTGTAGCTCAAACAACTTATTTTCCCCTTATGGCAACAACTTTGGCATAGAACATCCTGAAGGACCAACTTCTTTTCTCCCAAATCTACGCAGCATGATGCCAAGATATGTGAATGATATGTATCAAGGAACCATAGTCGTTTAAGAAAAATGGATAGGAACAAGTTTAGTATCCAAAAGACATAGCTTGGCAAATCTGTTCCACAGCAACACATTACATACTCTACGCTGAAGTTCATCAGATCAGATTCCAATCTTGTTTTTTGGACAGATATAGATACTACTGGTCATGCTGACTACCTGAGTCAGGATCTGTACTTCTCCCTTCTGGTAGGGGATCAGGTCTCTACGCCTGGTCTCTCTCCAGACAATAGGGATGAAAGAAGATTCCCTCTCTAGTGCATGATTTTTAGTTCTTTTCCATTTTCACTGAAATGGCTAATCATTTTTCCCAAAGGACTGTGGAAGGAAGACAGAAAAAAAAAAACCAAACCCCTTCATCTTAAGTTTTAGACAGGAAGCTTCACTTGCTCTGTCTTCATCCCCCTCTTTCCTGTTTCATGCCTGGGGAGGAGGGGGAACCTCCCCTGCTCATCTAACACAGAAGATCTGCCAACACTGAATGTCTTTCTTTAGTCAGAAGGTGGAAGAAAAGGCAAAAGACGACAAAATCAGCAAGGCTAGAGCTCAGATAACAGGCTGACTGGAGCCAGGAGACCTGATAAAAGAAGTTTCCCATGTGCATAAAGAAGAAAGAAAAAAGAAGCGGGGGTTGGAGAGAGAGACCATCATAACCATTAACGGGATTTATTCCATTCACCTAAACTAAAGGTAGTCTTGACTGAAGGTAACTGTAAGCCTTATCTGAAGCGGCACTAAGAGGCTAGATGCAATCTGTCTCTAAGGACCTAGTCAAACAACAAGTCACATTTGACTCTCTCATCCACAAATTCACATGAACAGATGAACCTCCAGTCTTAAATGTGTGAACCCAAGTTCAGGAAAGGAGAACTAGGAGACAAAGCAGACAAAGGTCCTGAAGGGCGGGAGGGGTCACTTTCCACTAAATGACAGTTTGACAAAGACTGAGTAGCTTTGTTTGGTCAGCCTGCATGTTGAGGGCTTTGTTAAAAAATGCAACTATTGCACCTGACAGACTGTTTGTTTTAAAGATAGTAAAGACAGATAAAATCCTGGCAAACCACCACCACACTATTCTAAATCATTACCTTTTGATTCAGGATGAAAAGAGCAAACCCACCGCTGTTTACAAGCCTTCCTCATGGAAGCAATCAGGAGCCCTAAGACGCTTCAGCAAGACTGAGAAAAGACCACCTTTTCTTCTGGATATACTCCTATGCTCTACATAGTATCTTAGAAACTTGCTAGAATACAAAATTATGGAAATCCTTTGGTTTGTTCATCTCAACCCTGTCTTTCTTGTAGATTCTAGCTTCACACAAGATTCCAGCTATAAAGCTGTTTCACATACACAAATCTAACTGGAATATGTTTTCCACTGCAACCCTATCGCAAGCCACTAATGATAATTTCAGCTTAATCCACTCACATCTATGCAATCACATTTTCACCCTTCCAATGAAACAGGAAGCATGTTGTATACAAGAGCATGTTAAGACTACACACCAGATTAGGCTAAAAAGGCAGAACACTAGTGTGACATCTTAAATACTGATGTTCAAGGTTGTATCCTTAAAGACAGCGAATGGCATATATAGTCCTTATAACCAGCTGCATTACAGGGAAGAACACAGAGGAAGTTGAAGATTATTCCCTGACTAATAGTACTTGGAAAACAGATGTTAAAGCATTTTTTTTAACCATAAAAAAGGTGTATTTTAACTTTTCCAGGACTTCTGAAAGTGATAAAATTCAGTGACTCCACATGCAAGTCTACCCAGAATTTCTAACACAAATATACGTACCTTCCTTTTGCCCACAGACTCCCAAGGAGAGACATCACTCCATGAAGTGTTACAGAAGTGTTTTTCACCTGGGTCAAAACTTTGAAGAGTCTAAAAGAAAAAAGAAAACAAGAAATAATCTGCTTTTGCAATCTGTTCTGAATACAAAAACAGTCTCAATACAGAGCAAGGAAAAAGAAAAAAGGAAAAAAACCAAACCACACAACAGAGGATGAATGGAAAGTCCATACAGTATTCGGATACAGGTCTCAAAATTCAGTTCGAAGAAATTACTCCTTTGACCCCTCTGATTTATTTTGCCTCAAATACTCGTTCATATGACTGCCTTGTAATATAATAGGAATTCTGAACACTTCATAGTTACTGAAAATAATATAGGAGTGAAAATATTTACACTTTAATTCCATTGCTTCTAGCCAAGTTCACAGTGAACACTGAAAGATATTTTCTCCCTCTATCTTCCCCCTCCTAAATCTGTAATATTTCACTATTTACTTCCATTTATTCATTTACCACTATGGTTTACTTTGCAACAGGTTTTAGTATTAAATCTTCATAGCATTGCTATGCTTTTAACTTGGAAAAACGAAGACATTCCCAGAAGCTTATTTCAAAGAGCAGCAGTATTCTTCCTCAAGCTGTAAAAGGAACAATATTACTGCATCTGGAACAACCGTGTCAGGGTAAACAACTTTCCTTATAGCATTCTTCTAATCAATACCATCAGAGCAGTTTGTTCCTCAAGCCAAAGCCAGCTACTACTCTAAAAAACTTAAGTTCCTCTCCAATTTTCTGAGGCCCACACATATCCAAACACAAACTTAATGAAAAAAATAACTAGATTGCTGTTCGCTAGGCATTTCTGAAGACCCTAGGCTAGCTTCAACAGCACACTAGAGTGTCTCAGATGAAACACAGGCTACAAATCCAGGCTTAACCCACAGAAAACTAGCATTGCTTCTCCCCTCGCATTCTCCTTCCCTTTCACAAACCCCTCTTCACTCAAAATTCTGCAAGATGCTTAAGAGAGGGAGAGGTATTTTCACCTCTGCACCAAATTCCACTGGAACAGCAGAAGCAGGTAATAAAGACCATTTAAGATCAGATCATCTTTAAGAGAAGTGGAATTCATAAATTTAATAGTTCATGGTCAAAAAAAACAATGCAATATTTATGTGAAATTTACAAGCAGCACAGGATATACTGAGCAACAAAAAGAAACAAAGCCTCTAGCAGTCAAACAAAGACACAATCCTACTTAACGCAGGCTCTGTCTGCACTAGGCTCCTGCCCACACTGTGCAAATGTGAGCATCCCTGTGTGTATAACAGATTATAGTGAGCCAGAAGGTCATGCCAGTGATAATTTCATTTAAATTAAATTATTCAAGAATTTAGAAAAATGTAGCTATGTTTGCAATAAAGCTTTCTAGCTTTTTCAGCCTTCAAGTTTCCCCAAGGAGAATCCTGAAGAGCTCAGGGCAACAACAAACAAACCCCTTCCATTCTAATCAACATCTAGGCACTGAATGAGTCATCTATTTGCCCTTCAGCCAAACCTCAAAAAAACCACCTTAGAAAGAATCCTTGCATGGAACAAGAGAAATCCCACAGCCTTAGAGAACACGATGCTTTTCTTATATATACTTGATAGAGAAAATGAAGAGACTCATGATTTACTACCATTTCTTCAGCCGAACACACTGGAGTGAATTACACACTGTTAAAGTTTTCTTGAAGTTTATGGCCTACTCCAAACATGTTCTGCTTTTGGTTTGAGTACTCTCCACCAAGAGAGGCTCCTAGACTTGAACACCAGATTCCCACAAGCCAAATGTGTGTGATAGTAAATCTAGATCATTTTGGCGAAACAGCTATTTCCTACAGAGAATATTCACTGATAAAGAAAGATAACCATTCTTATCACTGCAATTAGCCAGTGCAGCAAACGGCTATGCTGAACTCTTGCTTTATAGAGATCCACGTTGACGTCCCAGAAGCAAACTTTGATCGGCTAACTCATTATGCCCTTCCCACATTTCTCACTTCGAGAAGGGGAGGAAAAACAGGAGAAGGGAAAGGTAACAAGAAGGGAATAAAAACCCTCTGAGAAGTCCGATTAATCCTGATGCATAGTGGGTATTTGTAAGTTTAAGAGAAGAACATTTTAAAACTAAGAACTGTTCTCCCCTCTGTATTAAAGCCATCACTGTTCTCCAGAACAAAAAGATTAAAACCTCAGAGTTTAAATGAAGACTTAAAGACCACAATATGTTAAAGAAGCTAAAACAGTTTAGTAAAGGAAAGCCTCTGACATTACAGTGTACTTAAAAGTACTACTTTGAGAATCAAATTAGTAATCTAGCACAAAAGGTTCATGTTTTCTTCCTAGCAGGGATCAATTAAGAATTTTTAGCCTAAAAACTAATCCATTTGGTCTCCAAGCTACAAAGAAATACTAGTTGCATGTGAAAACCCTTCACCTTCCTCAAACTACTGTCCATTATCATGCCTTATTAGAACAGTTTCAGACCAGTTTTAAGACCAGATGGCAGGTCAAGTTTGTATCATATCATTTCATACCGCTTCCTTAATTGTCAAGCCTCCTCACAAGGACAATGCCCAGAAATCAATCTTAGTATTTCAGAAAAAAAAAAAAACAACACACCAAACTTAAGCTAATTCTCACCTATTGAAACATCACACACCCTATTCTACCAAAGAGAAATACCATCATCATATGAGCCAAGTACAAACCAGGTTCTAAAAAACAATCTTCTTGCTGCTAAAGTTACACCAAAACCAGGCCCAGATTACCTGGAAAAAACAAACTGAAGTTATGAACTTGGTTGAGGGCGAATTATTTGCAAAACACTAAAATGGTATTTTTTTGGCCAACATCTCACAGAGCTTTTTCCAGAATGGAAATGTTCGCTGGGTTCCCCACCACCACCATTTATTAAAAATGAAGCAAAACCGAACAAAAACACCACCCCCAAAAAAACAACCAAACAAACAAAAAACAACTTATTCCTCATTCACCATTAAACCTGCATACTGCAATCAAAAAGTTAGACTGCAATCAATTTCATAGCAAAAGAACTAGCATCATCAAAACATTTCCACTTCAAAGCGTCAAGACAGAACAGCTTCTGACTTACAGGTTTATTTACAAAACAATATACAACACAATAAAAACAGTAAGAAAATGGAAATTACCAGACAAATACTCTTTTCCCTGAGCTCTTACGATATTTATTTAAATACATCAAGCATTGTTCAACTGCAATAACCAAGAATATTCCAGAATTAGTTTGCACGTAGATCTTAAGCATTTTTTTTTTTCAATCATTTACTTATACAGTTTCAGAAAAAACACAACAAAAGACACAAAAGCACACCTATAGAGAGTTAACTTACTTTAGTACCATCATACAGAATTAATCCAAACTCTTGACTACGGTCAATGTGAAGTCATGAACATACTGAACATCCAAAAAAGCCTGTGTATCAGCTGGCTGAAATACACTACTGTTTAGTCAGAGTTGCATTACTGTGTGTTGTGGTTTAACCTGGCAGGCAGCTTAACACCACACAGCCATTCGCTCACTCCCCCCGCAGTGGGATGGGGGAGAGAATAGGGGGAAAAAGAAAAGGTAAAACTCGTGGGTTGAGATAAAGACAATTTAATAGAAAAGAAAAGAAAGGGAAAAGAATAATAATGATAAAAGAATATACAAAACAAGTGATGCACAATGCAATCGCTCACCACCCGCTGACTGATGCCCAGCCAGTTCCCAACACCTCCCAGCTTTTCCCCTAGTTTATATGACGTCACATGGTATGGAATATCCCTTTGGCCAGCCTGGGTCAGCTGTCCTGGCTGTGCCCCCTCCCAGCT
>NW_008795124.1:1710573-1718844 GCF_000699145.1 Aptenodytes forsteri | reverse complement strand
CCCAGCCAGCTTTTCCCCTAGTTTATATACTGACCATGACATCATATGGTATGGAATATTCCTTTGGTCAGTTGGGGTCAGCTGTGCCAGCCGTGTCCCTTCCCAACTCCTTGTGCACCCCCAGCCTACTCACTGGTGGGGCGGTGCAAGAAGCAGGAAATGGCCTTGACTCTGTGTAAGCACTACTCAGCAACCACTAAAACATCAGTGTGTTATCAACATTATTCTCATCCTAAATCCAAGACACAGCACTGTACCATCTACTAGAAAGAAAATTAACTCTATCCCAGACGAAACCAGGGCATTGTGTTTGCACTTTTTCTGGTATTAGGCTTGCCAATCTGATGGTGTGAATTCCTCCTGTTTGTTGCACAATACTTTCTCCTGAAAGTGGCAACAATGGCACTAGGTTCATCTTGATTGCCCAAGTACACTTGCATGTAGTTTTTAAGGTGCAGAACTAAACTACAACTCAACAAGACAAGTTTGGTATTCTTCCCTGGACACGAAGTTTAAAGGCCTGCAACAAGATTACTAGGTCTAATTGCTTGTCTGTTTTCAGAAATACTGACAATTTGTATATCCTTCAGAGGCTTGCCCTTGATATGTGATGGGATGCGGTCTTCATCTGCTTGTGATTTTAAAAGACTCGCAAAAAAGTTGCTGTGTAGTACACAAATAACATTTCATTAGTCTGTGGTGTTTTTCCTAAAGCTGTACCATTTCCTTTTGTTGAAATATTACTAGCAGAGAATATGCAGCACCACGCATAACACATCTTGTTGAGAAATAGAGTTTCTTTTCAATGTTATGTACTAAAACACTAAATTCCACTCCTGGCATATGAGTAGTCAGTCGTGAGTAATCCTTCAAGTAAAGACTCCACCATAAAGATCTATGGCAGAAAAGTATCATATATACACTAAAAAGGGAAATATTTTTCAAGGGTTTACGTTTCAGATTGGTTTACATTATTTTAAATGCTTTACCTTCAACAATTCCCTGCAGCTGTCAAGCCCAAGATCCACAAGAATGCCCTTCACCTTTTTTCGAGCCTTCCTGATATTATCAAGATTTTGAACAGGAATTTGAAACATTTTGCACTTTTCCTGAAAAAGAAATACAAAAAAGTGATAGAATACTTGAACACAGGCACTTGCATTTAACAGTATTAAAACAAAAACTGAAGTCTGAAAAACGTATTCTTAAATATGAAAACCCAAAAGCCTTAAGCCAAAGAACTGGTCTCATTAATATTTCCCAGTAGATCACTTGCTTCCTCTTAAAGGAAACAAAATCTGATTGGGGGGGGGGATCCTTTACATTTCTTCTATCTAAACAAAATTCCAAGTTTTTCTTTCAGATCTCTTTGTGTCTATATGGCAGCTACACTGTTTTGTGTTTTTTTTGTAAGAGAACATGAACACCAGAATCCTACTAAGTTCTATTTAGAAAATTACTATCATTTCATTTTTTAGGAAGGAGGAATTCAACACCTTTCACCTTGAACATTAGTGTCAAGATGAAAAGCCTCTTTGATAATTTGGTTTGTTGTCATGTATGTACATGCTTAAAATATGATTGCTAGTAAAATCTAAATTTCCTGCAGAAGTTTCTGCTGCTGTAAGCTGATATGGACCTTGGCATAAAACAAGCTACTACAATATTAATGCAGTAGAAGTGAAGTGTAATTCATGTATGGCACTGATAGCTAAATATGCTGAAGTGGGACAATTTTTTTTTTTTTTTTTTTTTTTATTCATACCTGTATGCTTTTAGGTCTCCTCCTCTGAAGAAGTGTATATAGCTCTGTCACCTTCCCCTACTCCAGAGTTTGGATTTACACCCTACCCTGCTCCCTCCAGCAAGCTATGATAGCTGGAGTCCAACACACAGAGGAGGATGACGGCTAAAGTAAGATTATAGAAAGACAGATTATCTGCTGTGGGTGATCTATCTGAAGGGTTGTTGTGCAGCGTGGTTGCCCATCTGTCTAGAACTACCACCACGAAGGGTCTAGCGCTTCCCCAAAAGCTAGGCTTTTATCACTCCCCATGCAGCTGGGCTATAAGCAGTGCATCAGTTGCTTATCTTCAGCTCCCAGTACATCATAAGGTATCCCCATGGGCTTAGCTTTAGAAGTATGTGCCTTTATCACCTCCTCCCTAGATTACAGCAAAATGCAATTTACACTAGATCTAAGAAACTTAAATGGGCACAGAATGCAACAGAACTACCCTGCACTGAAAAAAGTCACTGGGAGCTTCACAGGTATTTCTTTGTTCTTAAATAGCTGGCAGAGGACTCAACAGAGTATAAAAGATCTCAGTGCTTACTGCTAAACAATTCATCCATCCAGGACAAGTTCTAACAAGAAGAAAAAGATAAAGAAAATCCCCAAACAGTACTTCAGCCTTGATGGTCCTGAATGTCTTGAAAAGCTATACTTCTCAAAAAAAAAAAAAAGCAAGATCACTGTCAACATGAAATCTTTGCCTTGAAAGGCAAGAGTTTCCTGTAAACAGTTGCAAAAACCCTTCCCACGTAAGACAGAAGCTATAAGCTAAGCCTCACCAAAAGCAAAAAAAACCAAAAGCTTTTTCTACTCTGTATGTCATCACTTAAGAAAAAAAAAAACAAACAACAAACCTTAATTTACGTACAGAACATACAATTGAGGCTTTTTAATTAAAATTCAAACAACTCACATGCTATTGTCCTCTTCTTCTCCCCCCAAAGGAAAGGTGTGTAGAGAGAAATGGAGAGGGAGCCCCATTTGACAGATGCTAGTCTTGTTTTCTAATATTTTTTGTCAGTAAGAAGTCTGGAAGACATTCTGATACCATTGGGGTGGGTGTGGAACAGGAACCTATACAGAATGGAATAAATCAGAGTAACTAGTCTGGCATTCTATCAAAATCCAAGGAGTAAAATTAAGATGTAAAATCCTCTTTTTAAAGTGAAGTCAACTGGGAATTTGTATAGTGTCTGGTTAAAGCTTTATGATCAGTCTCTCTACGTTAGCAGATTATGTGCACCAACCCCATGGTCCACTGCAGGTAACAACAGAGCTGACAGGATGTCACCACGCTCAGATCAGCCAGAAGGAGATGCGGTTCAATACGTTAGACTCCACCGGAAACAGTTCCTCCATCTCAGTCCTTTAACTGATACACTGATGCTACTGAAGAAGGTGAAGCAGACATTTCTTGAGGCATGTCTATCTCACAAAAAAGAAACATTAGTCTACAAAGGTGGTATAGTATGTAACTTCCATGTATCTCAAGTGTTTTCTTAACCAGTAATCTTTCTGAAATGGGAGTCATTAATCCAGGAGAAGGAAAAAAAAAACACCACCACATACAAAAAAAGAAACTTGAATAGAAGTTACTTATTTTCCAGTTTTCAAGTAGTTGGTCTTCAATCCAAAAAGATGTATATTTCTGTATCGTGTGCAAGGTTATTCAGCTGGTCTTTAAACAAACTGCTTGGGAGTAAGACCCTAAATTACTCACCTAACACTCTCTGTATTCATTAGACCAGCAATGGCCCATCATAAAGGTCACAAAATTTCAACCTTCTAAGCTTAATTCCCTCAAGCCCCCAGTTTAATTCCCTGATTACTATATAGTTTATTATCCATACTCTTTTACTACTAATTTATTTCTCTTGTATTTTGGACATTCTTCAAGCCTTAGCTTGCACTTTGTTTCCATGCATAACTACAGTCAATCTTTTATTGGTACGCATCCCATTCTTAACCAGCAAATTCAATGTAAAAGCACTACAGTAAAATTAAACCTAAGTTACTCTAGCCCAAGAGTCTTGATCCTTTTACCGCGTTGGCTACCTAAAAGACAAGTTTATCTTAAACTACTTTTAATTGTTGTTTCCAAAAAACTGATAATCCATTGAGTTTTCACAGACAGTACCTTTTCATAAACAGAAACAAGGCAAGTTAATAGCAAAATAAAAGAATCATTGCAGCGGCTGATGTCCCAAACTCAGTTCTAAAAAGGTCATTCAACCCTTGCTCAGGTATTTTATCCATCAATCTATTCCTACATTTACTGTTCGTTTAGGTTAACACCTCCATAACGATACAGCAAACTGGAGTTTTATACAACACTAAAGGTTCCCTTCATTTCTACAACATTTGTAATCATACATTATAACATCCAACTACGTTCAGCTTTTCAACAAAGATCACAAATGCAACTCTTCCCTTCCACTAGTACTGTAGTATTTTAATACTAGTCTAAACAACAAGGTAACAGTCTGGACAGCATCTTACTAGTCAAAGACAAGTACTACTAGTTTGCCAAGTAACTAGGCTTGACTATAATTTCTCTGCATTAAAAATGCTAAAATACTAGCATTTCACCTCTTCAAAGTGAGAAGTCACCACAAAATGGAAAGTTCCTATTTGCTTTCCTTTTAGTCTACTTCTTAGACCAATACTCATTCACCTTGGAAGGGACCTCAAGAGGACACCCAGTCCAGCCTCCTATTCAAAGCAGACTCAACAATGAATTGCAACCAGGGCACTCTGCGTCTTGGCCAGTCAGGTCTTGAAAACCTCCACAGACAGAGGTTTGACAGCCTCTCTGGGCAACCTCCTCCAGCGATGGACTGTGCTCACAGTGAAAGGTTTCTTCCTTACATCAAACCAGTACCATTTTAGTTTGCGTTCCTAAGGAAACTAGGCATATGCAATCAAATTAAATATGAAGCTGGTATGGAGCTGGAGCAAGGAAGATGCACAAACGTGCCTTCCACACGCATGGAAATACATCCAGCAAAATCCAGCAGTAAACTAGATAATCAGGCATTTCTAAAGAACTCATGAAAACAGGCAGCTGGAGAGAAACCAGCTCTGTGGAGTGGAGCATGGAAACATGCTCTCCACAGAGCTGGTTTCTCCACAGAGAAAAAGGCTGCAATGTAACCCTTTTTAGACACCAAATAATCTACACAGAAGCCAGATCTCCAGACGTGTTCCTAGGAAGCTGGCGTTCACTAGTCTCTTGCTCGTAGAACCGCTTACAGTAGGGAAATTAGGAAAGGCTTATGGAATTGTGTCCTTTCATATTATCTGCTTTGGAAATTCAATCATTCTTAGTTTTTATACCTTCTTATCTAGTAAACTGTTATTAGTAACTATGGAAGAGATTTTTATAAAGACTTTCAGGTTTTGGGATATTTGGATGGGAAGTATTTTTAAAGGTTTTTTTTTACCAACTTATATTTCAGCAGTTATCAGAGTTGACAAGCACCAATAAAGAATTCTTTATTTTCGTTTTAGTAAACTCATTAGAAGTTGATAATTCAGTATTAGTTGAGAAAACAGTAATAACTGCTTCATTCCTGAAAATTAAATGAGAGCATGTGATCTACTAATTCTCAGAATCTAAGGAACAAGAATACTGGATGCCAAAGACAGTAGCTAGGAGGACAGGCACAGAGAAACTGCCTAGAAGAATGTGAGTTCAGCTTGGCCATGCTGAATTTTACTCTCCTCAATTTTGTTTTGTTTCTGATAAGCTTACAAGCCCCCTCCAAGAAGTCATACCTGGATATCTGCTCAACCACATATTACACGGACGGTTCCGTTCCCTGGACTCTTATCTGTGCCTTCTGAGAGAGACCTAACCAGATTTAAGAGTACGTTGGCACCATCAAAGCTTATCCAGCCTTTGGAGGGAGAGGGAAGTAATGCACATAGCTTCCTATCAACACATCTAGGTGTTTCAACAGCTTTGAAAGATTTGATTCCTGGAAAGAAAAACAGTCAGTTGATTAGAATGGATACTATTCTTGTTTATTATTTCATTTGTTGTAAGCTAAAATTAAACTCACTACAGAAAAAAAAATAGATTAATAAAACTTACTAAGAGTAGTTCTGGTCAACAAAATAATGCTACTTTATCTTCTTAAATTCCAATTTCTATCCAAGTGCAATTTGATAGAAATCTCAGGTGAAAAAAATTAAACTTTTTTTTTCATGCAACTAAGTCACAAACCTTTAGGGGTCTGGAATTATAGATCTCTCATAGTCACTATAATTTTGCTCTTTTCTTGGCTATAAATCACATACCCATTAAAACAGCCATCTAATCCAACACAAAGATGGCCATCATTCAATAGCTGCTAACACAGTAAAGGTGTGTGATTACATAAAGATACAGTGCATCAACCTGCATCTTACCTAAAAAGTCAAATCAAAACGAACTTAGATCACTAACTTTAGCTACTGTGGTTTAAATAACTATTGTAATGCTTTATTAACACACCATCAAACCTCTGTTATCCAAGACTAGTTAGAAGAGAAGGGACTATACCATTCAAACTCATGGAGCCTTCCTAGAGCACTGTGACTCACACAGAGCTTGACTCCTCTGGGGATCAGCACTAGCCAGAAATTGAACCCAGCAGGACCCAAGCTCATTCTAGATGACTTGAGCATCTACGCGGAGCCTATTCAAATCCTGCAGGACTCATCAGCCCCATGCATATGTGAGCGGAAGAGTCACACACCGAGCCCAGCTATTCCAGGAAGAAGTACAACTGCATTTGCACTGCACTAGTCAGCCTGGTGACTCAAAGACATTTCACACAGATGCACTAACAGTCCACAGCACAGATAACCCACAACCTGAATAATTCAGCAAGGGGACAGAACTGAAAAAAATAAGGCTGTGCTACAGGTTGCAGCAGAAGGATTGAGCTGTTTAAACACAAGCCAGCTCTACCACCGTTCAACAGGACTTAACCCAAATCGAGGAGTTCCCAGGGGTAAAACATAAGGCAATACAAAACTATGTTTGCGTGCTCTTCATTGTGTCTGATGATTTGCTACAAATTGGGGGGGTGGTTGTTTTTTTACAAAACCTTCATGAAGTGAACTATTAGAATTACAGGTCTTATTACAGCTCATAATATAGCATATTTATTACACAGTTTGTCTAAATACTGCTCTAAAGCAATCCACTTTTCTTGTTCAAAATTAAACTGAAAGTTTATTAAAAAGAGCACTAAGATTTCTAGAATACAGATTGGATTGGGGATCCCAAGACTGAGTCTTTTATAAGTATTTCATTTTTAAGTCTTTAAAACTCTTAGGGGTTCAAACATGTATTTTTGATGATAGAAAACCGTTAAGGAAAACAGCCAATTCCCCCCCAATAGTTTACCTGTCAGAACTTAAGTATTTATCAGTTGAAAGGGAGTTGTTCATAATTTTGACAGTACAGAACTACGAACCGTTGCAGCAAAAGTCAAATACCCATCTCTTATTCCATTTACAAATCAGGACAAAAAGAGCTTCCCACTACTTACTCTCAAGCACAAGGCACGTGTATTCAAATGGTTTTAATGATTTGCATTGTACAGGTTATATTTGTTTACATTACTCAAACTTTTTTATTTTTGCACAAATTTATGCATTGCTTAAGTTCCACAAGAATATTTAATGTAGTTTTGCATTCCATTAACATTCTGGTTCTAATTTTGCATGCATACGATTCCTATGCACGTTACAGTTTTCCATAAACTGTTTCAAATACCCGTACTGTCTAGGAGTACCTAAGACTTTCCATCCACAGACTTTGAGACCACCTGTTACGTTGGTTCCTCAGATACTCTATCGCCTAAGTACTGACAGAAATTAGGGGGGGAAAAAAAAAAGTGGTCCTAAACAGCTGTTTGGTAAACAGCAGTCGTAAAGCAGCGAGTCCTCCCTGTGTTAAAATGTCTCATTAGGCTAATTTCTACTTCCGATCGTGGGCAAACCCGGAAGTCCCTCCTCCGCTCGTGTGCGCTGCGGGCAGGGGCACGGGGGATTACTCCCGTGCAAGCCCACGAGGGCTGCCCTCGGGGAAACACGGCGGACATCGCTGAGGTTTAGCGAAGTCAGCTACGGCGGGAGCACCCCCCAAGACACCGGCGGTCCCCACCCCCCCGGCGGCCACAGCCCCGCCGGGAGGCAGGGAGCCCGCAGCCCTGCCCCATCCGCGCCCCGTTAGCCGGCTCGGCGTCCAGAGCACGCCAGCGAGCACCGGCACTGCCCGGCAGCTCCGGGGCCGACACCCTCGAGCCCGACTGGAGCCGCCCCCGCCGGGGCCGCATAGAGCGGTCCAGCTACCGCGGGGGCTTCAGCATAAACGCCTCCGGCGCCTCCAGGTGCTTCCCGGGCAGGGAGACTCGGAAACGCCACTACCGCGAAGGGGCAACACCCCCCGGCAGCGATCCGGCTCCGCAGCACAGCTCGGC
>NW_008795124.1:1691139-1710042 GCF_000699145.1 Aptenodytes forsteri | reverse complement strand
CCGCCCCGCACCCGCCCTTCGGCCTCCGCCTGCTCCTCATCCAGAGCCAGAAAGAGAAAATGGCGCTCGATTTATCCCAGGAAGTGACGTCGGGGCTCATTTGCATGCCAGCCAGCCAGCCAATGGGAAGAGACTTGGGGCAATGCTCCCATTGGCTCCCCAGAGGAGCTGGGCGCGGCTGGGGGCGGGGCCTCAGGTGGGGGGTCCCTCCGGCCCCGGGGCTCACCTGCGCCCTTGCCACCTGCCCCTCCTCCCTGCGCCCTCCAAGGGGCACCGCTGGGGGCTCTCGCGGGAGCTGGAGGCGTGACGTCATCTTGGAGTGGGAGGAGCCTGATGACATCGTGTCCATCACGTGAGGTCACCACGTGACCACCCAGCAGCACTCTCCTGATTTGCATGGAATGTTGGGTGAAGCCTCCTTTGCGTCTGGGGGGGGGCTGGAGGCCCCTCCCACCTCCACCAGCCAATAGGTCGAGGGGGGGGGGGGGGGGGTGCGGGCCCCCCCCCCCCCCTCCACCAGCCAATAGGTCGAGGCGAGGCCTGGCAGCCAGGCTTCCCATTGGAGGAGGCCCCACCTGGCACCTCCACGCGTGTCTCACACCTCCTCACCCTGGCGCTCCTCTGCCAGGCCTGGCGGCCGTGGCGGGGCTGGGGCTCCAGGAGGCTGGGGCGCCCTGGCCAGGAGCTGTGGGAGCTGTGGTGCGGGTCCTGGGCAGAGGAGTCCCACCGGACGCCCCTCCGGTGACGTTGTCTGGGAGCGTGGTGGTATCACGCCCCTGGTGCTGGAAGACGCTGCGGTCTGCTGAAAGGTGCCTCTCTGTAGGTCGGTCCCTTGAGGTGTGTCTACCAGATGTCTCCATGTCGAGCAGCGAACACAGTTCTTCCTCCTACCATGATGGCAGATGGATTCTAATGAACGCAAGATGGAAACAGAATTGATCCCCTGTGCTGGCGGGTAACAGCCATACCACAAGGACCAAGACAACCGGCCACATCAGCAGCATGGGTGGCTCTCCACCGCTAAGATGCCTAGTTGACTTTGTGGCTGGAGCAGGCAGGAGGCGGGTCGTGGCAGGAGGCGCACTGCAGTGGAGGCGCGTGGGGCCATGCTGGATCCCATCCTCGGCACACCAGGACCTGCTCCCTGCCATCCCTGCCATCTTCCTGGGACAGCTTTTAGTCTTTCCCTTCCCCTTCCCCACAAGGTTGTCCTGGCTTTGCTTGGGCCATCTCCAAAGGGTTCGCAAACTAATTACTTCAACTAGAGTTTCTTTAAGTGTTCACCGTGTGAATGAAACGCTCATCGCATGGAAGCCAAGGGAAATTTTGCCACTGGCCTTGGTAGCCATACGATTTCACTGTTGTCTACATATAGCTCATATGCAGGTCAATGTGTTGGCCAACTCCCACCAAAGCCTGTGAAGGCCACAGCAGTAGACTGACTGGTATCTTGTCAAAAAGTAATACTAATAAAATACTCACATTGGCAGAAAATTATTCTGGTTTTTTACAGTAGTGGCCACAAAAATTGTTTACCTTTGTAGTCAACACTCTAATAAGTACATTGAAACATAATTAGTTCTAAGTTTTTTTGGGTGATAACTTTCTGTTATTAAAAATTGATATGATATAAATTCATTAGCCATGTGCTTTCTGCGTCATTGTATATGCAATAAGGGTGTAGGTAAGTCAAGACTCAAAAATATTAATGGAAAAAAGGGCAGCCATCTATGAAAGATAGATTATTCATAGTAGATATACGACCGCAATATAAAAAATTATTACGCAGTGCGAGGAGGGATATGTCGCAGTTAGTTAAAATGTAGCATTTAAAATAAAGTTATTGGCTGCTGTCTAATAATTCTTAAAGTAAAATAATGAAATATGGCTCTGCCAAAATGGAAATGCTCGATGGCTCCCACATAATCAACAACATTAAACTTCTGTTGCAACAAAGCGTCACCAAATAATTGTGGAGTGTTTCAAACAATGGCTACGTTAAAAAGATTAAGAGAAAACAGTTGGGAAAGGGTCTTTCACCCCTGAACATTACAGCAAAACTGTGGGATATCTCCTGATTTTCACAGAACCACAGAATGGTTGAGGTGGGAAGGGACCTCTGGGGGCCATCTGGTCCAACCCCACCTGCTCAAGCAGGGCCACCTGGAGCCAGTTGCCCAGGATCATGTCCAGACGCCTTTGAAATCAGCCAGTGTTTTCTATCACGGTAGTAAGAATGGGAGCTACTTTATGAAGTGCGTAAGTTAAATGTACCTACATAATAACTTTAGTTGTAAATCTGTTATCTGTTTATCTCCAGCTGTCAAATTGTGCAGTGTGCTCAGCAAACTCGGGTCCTATTTAGATGAGGTGGAGTTAGCGCTCATTCACTTGGGAAAGGAGGTTACATTTTCACATTGCGAGACCAGCATTAAATTGCATGCCTTGGAAGTAGGTCCATTGGCCTCCAGCGCACGCTTATGACTTTCCAAAGTGAAACCTGTGACTAGACTTCAAATTCCTCCCCTTGTAAAAAACAAATAGGATAGCAATGTGCAAAATTCATTTAAGAGGAGGACTTGGAAGAATAAAAATGGGTAAGGTTAAAAGGGAGGAGCAATGTATGCATTCATTTTTCCTGTAAGTCGGTAACAATTTCAAAATATAAAAATAAGTGGGTTTGAGGACAACAGAGTGAAGAGAAGTCAGAAACACGCAATGTAAAGAAGACTAAAAAGTAAAAAGATCAGTTAATTTTTCTTAGATAAAAGTAATAGCTTTGATCAACTAAATCCAATGGGATTAGTCATTTGCATTGGAAGTGTGTTTCAAGACAAGTACTTCTCCAACTAGGAAACATCAAGAAATGTGGGGATTGTGTTTTAATTACATGTAGCTTTGCTGTCATACGGCAGTTAAATATTTGTTCAGTTAGTTATGCCCTTTAAGTAACATTTTAAGTAACATTTAACAGTAACATATTAAGTAATATTTTTGCTTATACTGTTGGACCGTTCAGGTCTGGAGGAGTGCAGTGTGCTCAGCAAACTCGGGTCCTATTTAGATGAGGTGGAGTTAGCGCTCATTCACTTGGGAAAGGAGGTTACATTTTCACATTGCGAGACCAGCATTAAATTGCATGCCTTGGAAGTAGGTCCATTGGCCTCCAGCGCACGCTTATGACTTTCCAAAGTGAAACCTGTGACTAGACTTCAAATTCCTCCCCTTGTAAAAAACAAATAGGATAGCAATGTGCAAAATTCATTTAAGAGGAGGACTTGGAAGAATAAAAATGGGTAAGGTTAAAAGGGAGGAGCAATGTATGCATTCATTTTTCCTGTAAGTCGGTAACAATTTCAAAATATAAAAATAAGTGGGTTTGAGGACAACAGAGTGAAGAGAAGTCAGAAACACGCAATGTAAAGAAGACTAAAAAGTAAAAAGATCAGTTAATTTTTCTTAGATAAAAGTAATAGCTTTGATCAACTAAATCCAATGGGATTAGTCATTTGCATTGGAAGTGTGTTTCAAGACAAGTACTTCTCCAACTAGGAAACATCAAGAAATGTGGGGATTGTGTTTTAATTACATGTAGCTTTGCTGTCATACGGCAGTTATGTATTTGTTCAGTTAGTTATGCCCTTTAAGTAACATTTTAAGTAACATTTAACAGTAACATATTAAGTAATATTTTTGCTTATACTGTTGGACCGTTCAGGTCTGGAGGAAGTGACAACAGCAGGAAGAGGGTGCTTTGGCAGCTCACAGTGACTAGTGAGCGCCTTAGCCCTGTCTTCTCCTTCCTGTGGGCGAGATTTCACAACTTCAGCTCTTTCCCATTAGCTCTCTCCAAGTAGAACAGCAGGAGCAAAGAGCACCTACCTGCGGGTGTATAGCCAACAGTTGGGTTGGCAGAAGGGACTCCTCCGAGTCCATAGAAAAGTCAGGAGAATTAACTTCCATAGCTGCCTTCCAGGTCCTGGAGTGAGATCCCAAACCAGCACTGACCTAGATGGCTCCTCTGGGGAAGTGCAAGGGGATGGAGGCAAGCTCTGTCTTTTTATGGGGGTTTTCAGCCAATGCGTTTTCTCTTCAACTCTTCAGTACATTTTCTACATCAACTTATATTAATGTAATGGTAGCAAAATTCTCCTTGCTTTTGAAGCAGATGCCGCAGCACATACCAGTCTCAGCGATCATTTTCAAAACTGCCTGTTGAATATTTTCATTGGCCTATTCTAGAAGTTTAAAGATTAATGTAAATTACTTTACTAAACCTCTTCCCAACAAACAGAAGTTGCAAGTTCTCCCTTTGCATAGTCCATATGTTTAACTTGTCAGAAAAAGGTGTTTCATTGATTGTTGTAGTGTTGCCATGATTCTGGAGAAACAGAAGACCTGGGAAGAGTTTCCAAAGAAGCCATGTGCCGGTCTCCCACTGCCACCCCATTCTTCTGCTCCCTGCAGGAGACCTTCTCTAATCCGTCCTTCCTAAGTAACAATACCCTATAGTTACAACTCCTGAATTCTTTAGTTCAAACAAAAATATGTATTTAGAGCTAAAGTACTTTTCACTTAAGTCCAATTAAGATAGCAGGATATCTACTGCGCTCAGGGTTTGGTGATGCAAGCTGGCACAGCCCATTCCCTTAGGTCAGCCCCAAATTCCACTGAAGTCTAGAAGGCCGCTTACTGAGTGCGATAGATTTTCAAGCAAGTTTTTATCAAGAATGAAGGAGTTTCTCTTCTAAAAGAAGAAAAGGAAGCCAAGACACAAAGCACAAAGAAAAGGCAAAGCACGATGCCAGGCAAGCAGAAGTTATGCAAAAAGTAACCGTATTCAAAAAGTCTGGTTGTTTTTACAGCTTGAAGCACATTGCCGAGTCAGTGCTGCAGAAATTAAAAGGATGACAGAGTTAAAAAACTGAGTACCAATGTAAAATGAAAAATGGATAGAGACTCTTTCCGGGGAGGCTATTCTCCTATTTGCCATAATAAAACTTTTTCATCACAACTTGCTGTTTTCTCTTTCTGCTGTGAGACACTGCCATAGCTAGGTGGCATGAGACTTTCTTGAGAACTCTTCAAAACCTGAGCTCTCGTTCAGAAAGTACACAATGGGTCTTAATTTCTGTGCTGAAATTAGACACATTAATAACGGCAATGTAAACATGTGCCAGTCTCTAGCCTCAGTCTTCATTAGGTAATACTAAGAAAACCAGTAGATCATGTCATATGCCAGAATACAATATCTAGGCCAAATTAAGTTGTCCTTGATATTTATCCCTAAATCAGTTGTATTAGTTTGGATACTTAATGAAATTACCTCTCCTCATATTCTATGTGAATATTTTTTTATATGAGCATAGTGTAAAGATTTCCAGTGGAAAAATTTATCACAATTGCTTGTTAATTATAGCTGAAGCAAGATCACTTTCTTTACTAAACAAAACAGAGTTTATCAAGATGTTTTTACCTACAGAAATAGATTTAAAATTACTCTTAAACTGTGTGACTTATTTGGCTAAAAGAAAGATGGATCTTAAAAAGCCAGGTCATGTTGTAGGAAAGAATTAATAATTCAGACAAACTAAGAAGTAAAGGTAACCAGAAAAGAATGAGCAATCTTTCCAAGTCCATCCACTAATTAATATCTCAGGCACTAATTCACACTCAAAATTAATCAAATTAATTTTAGAACTAATCTGACATTTCTGAATTTCAAATATCATCAGCAAATTTTCAGTTTCATATACATTAGAAGCACTTTAGCCAAATTTGAAAAAAGTATGTCTAGAAAGATTAGAAATATCTGGTCAAAAAAATTTTAATTATGAAATGTGCGCAGTAATGCAGGAAATCAATTCCTCAGTAGGTGCAAATATTTCTACTTTGAGAATTCCATTAGGAAACACAGTTCAGTCTACTTTTCATAATTTCTAAAGTCTGGAAATGCAAACAAGAAAATGCTAGAAAAAAATAATCACCACTGCTTTTGCCAACACTTTGCACATACCATTCTGATACTTTATTTTTCAGATGTTCCCTATTTTTAGAAGAGGAATTAAAACCCAGTTATAACAATTTATTAGGTGTTGCCAATCATTGCCTTTTTAATGTCAAACATCCCTTCAAGTTTGGTCCAATTTTCCCTCGGTTGTTTTGGAAGGACATGGGTGTATGTCTACCAACATCAAAGGGAGCTGAATAACGCTGTAGGAGTACATATTCAGTTCACACTGTAGGGCTAATAAGGCTAATGAAATCTACTAGAACTTCAACATTTCTACATTATTTTGAACTTTATTAAACTGGAGAATATATTCAAAGAATGAGCTATATTTTTCTCACCTGTATTTTCTCCTTGTTTAAGTTTTATCAGCAAGTAAGTTTCCTATAGTGCTTGATGTCACATGTAATTTGTGTGATAAATAAGTATTTATACGTGCAGATTCTTATTAACCTACTCAACCTTTCTGCTATATTCCACTAAAGACAGTGTTTCCATCAAGCAAGTATTCTGAGAAAGCTATAAGCCAGTATCATATAGCTTCTTTCTAAATTCTGTGCGTATTACATATTAAGTATTTTTATTTGTTCAGAAATAATGTTTAGCAAATTCTTAGAATAAATGTAATTCATGTATGTATTTATATATACAGCCATAGTAGTTAGGGTGTAGTCTTTAAGGAAAGGCAACATTGCAGGAGGTGTACCCCATCTCGGCTCAGCGTAGTGTGCTGGACATTTGATGGGAGATAAGATAAAACAAAACATAAAATAGTTGATGTTTAACAGAGCTGCAGACTAAACTATAAGAGAATAATTAGCGGCTTGTTGTCACTAGATTTAACATTAAGTGGAATTTTTTAAATTACCTAACCAAACAGATGATATGCCTAGTCCTTGGCCAGGTGTAAAATCAACATACTTCGGCTAATTCCAAGAAGCTGGGCTGACTTTGGCCAGTCCCAGCCCAATGTTTGTAGAGTTCTTTGAAATAAATTACAGCCTCATTTTTCCAGTTAGCATGCTGCATACATGTTTGAAATAATTAAGTGAATATTTAAATATTTGATCTCGTGCTATTCACATATAAAGGAATTTTCCCATTCATTTGAAAGGTAATAGCTTTAAGTCCAAAACAATTAACAGTTTCATTGAATATGGTGCTATGAGTGTCAATCTCAAAAAGTTCTAAGTTCCTTTTTAAAAACATAATAATCCCATTTGAATATTTCTAGGGTTGAAACTCCTTTGCCCTCTGCACAAGAGAACAGACATTTAAATTTACAATTATAGTGCTTTAGCTATATAACACCCTGAACAATCCCTCCTCTCATATAGATTCAGAGGTTTAATGAAATATTGCTGGGGAAAAAAAAAAAACAACCAGAAATAAAGATCACTTACTGTGGAATCATAGCAGTCCCTCTAGACAGCTTAGCCAGTGCCCAGCACTGATGACTGGCAGACTTGCTCTTGGAAATGAGATGTTTCAGCTGGGTAAGTGAAAAAATGGTTGTGGTGCTGTTCCCTCTCCCAAAGTTGACATAGAAATCCAAGTCACAATATCTAAAAAGTTTAAGAGATTATTCCATTGTACAACCTTTCAGATGTCTTGTCTTGACATATTCCTAAAGCAGACAGAAAGGTTTACCTTATATTTTGTGAGAGATTAAGTTTATGTTGCAAGTGAGAGGTACACAGGTCAGCTGATAGTACAGCAAGGAGACAACTTTTTGGTGGCTGGTCTTGACTAGAAATATCTGGGTTGGAAAAAGGATGGATTTGTTCTGTCAATGTATCAAAGAAAATTCTGAATAATTTAGGTGCATACAATTTCTTTTCTTCAAATTTTAAGTATTGCTTGAAAAGAAGACTGATGAAGAGGCCGATTTAGATGATATTCTAAGACTGCCTTATCAAGATTAGGGTCTTCATGTTATCTTATCCCACTAGTTTGCTACGTATTGTGGTTTAGCTAGAGAGGTCCGAATGAAGGCTGCTGGAATCCCAGCAAAATTGTAAGGGTCACAGACAGTAGCAGATTCATGGCCAACAAAAAACTGTTCAAGAAAGGTGGAAAAAATGTGAGACTGTTGTGAAGTTGGGCTTAATACAGCTGAACAGATTCAATTGGATTCAATGCCAGCAAAGGAGGCATTGAAGGAGGCGTGGTGATGATTAGGAAGCATGTATTTCTTCAAAGCGCAGCACCTAGGGGTGATTGTGAGGAGCCTAGTTCTGATCATGTTTTTAATACCAGGAATGTGTTTGAAGCTGCTGATATGAAAGCCCTCCAGACATACCATTTGTTCAGCCTCCTCACAGATCTCTAGAGTTCTCATCCTACTGGGCTACTTGGGAACTTCTCCTTGAAGGAGCTATGATTCACATCTAGCTAGCAGACTCTGGATCTATTACTAAGCTTAATCCAGCTATCAAAGTCCTGTTTGCAAGCAGGTACCAAAGCTGCCAGTCCCAAGGTGGCTGGTACAGTTGCTTGAACAACCCATCTGTGAGATAATTAGTGTCAGGGAACTTCATGTTGAGGATGTCTGGGCTAAAGGACTGTTCTTCCCGATTCCCCATCAGAAGAAAGGGTATCTATATCCTAGGTGAGAAAAAGCCTAGGTGAGCATGAGACATATTTAAAACAGGAGGGTTTGAGTTCCACCGTGAGTTATGACAACTGGCCCAACGGTGCTTGCCTCACTCTATCGGCCGAGTTGGTGCTTAATTCCTTCTGTGTAAAACAGGGAGATAGGTAGCATTTCTTCACCAAAAAGGTTCCAAAAGTTTCGAAGAGAGAATCACGTAGTGGACTGGATAGTTGCTGAGTTCAGACCTGCAGACCCAGGGGCCCTGGTGAAGGCTGTAACTGTTCTGCTTTTTGTGACTTTATGTGGAAGTACAGTTATTGAAGCAAACCCAGTATCGTATGCGAGGCACTTGCATATCTGGAGTGAAATCCATGATGATGACATTGGCATTATTGTGGAGAACAGACGCACTTTGAACTTGACTCGATATGGGTGTTACCCCAGGCTTAATGTAACGCAAGGTCAGAGGCAGAAGAGAAGAGTTTGAGATCATTGCAGCCAAGCTGGACATCCCTTGACACTTACATAAATGTGAAGAAACGAGTGGAAAGCATAATGCAAGTAAAGAGGATCAAATAGTTTTGGGAATAGATGGACCAATGAAGTATGCTTTCTTATGGACAATATATTATCATTGGGTTTCAGTGTCTAATAAGGTAAAAGCATCCCTCACAGCTTTCTCCACAGCTGGGGCTTGTAGAACACCTTGCTCTTATTTGGATTTTCTAGTGCCTAGTAAGCTCCAAGTTCATGGTGCAGTATTTTCTGTAGTGGGAGTCCTACCAGCCCTCTCACCTCTGATGGGCTTCCTAAAGATTTACTGTTAAATAAAAAAGGTAATGTTGCTTACAGCTAAAAGGGATTGGAAAACAAAAAATATATCTTTGTCTCAGGGCCCTGAATGCCCCAACAGTCTCTAAAGCTCTTCCCCCACCTTCCCCTGAGGGTTTTGGCTGCCTTCACCCAAGGCCAGCTCACACGCAGCCCTGCTGTGTACCCAAGGTTCGCCTGCTGGGAGAGCTGGGAGAAGCCTTCAAGCTCAGGTCCTCACCTCTGCTAGGCTGTAGGTATACCTCTGCCAGGAATCATACCTTGCTGACTTGCTCTTCTGGCTTGACCTCAGACCTGTCTTATCCCTATAGACCTGTCTGGTGACCGCTGGGGCACAGCTGCCCATGGTTACCATCATAAGCCCTGCTCTGGTCAACTTGCTCAAGTGCTGTGAGACCATGTCCTGTTGGGGAGCCCTGCTTGCCTGCCTCGCTGTCCCCCTCAACTCCTGGCTCCTCTTGCTTTGCGGAGCTGCCCTGCTCTGGCTGTGCTCTGACCCTCAGCTCAGACAGCTCGATTGTGACAGGCTTGTCCTTGTCAGGGTCTGTGATGGGGGAAATATGTGAACCAAGCTCAAGACAAAAAACGTAGGACCTGAGGGCAGGAGTCTCGTTTTCCACTGCTGCCATCCTTTGTAGCAGAGCTTCTGAACAAGGAAGGACATCTACCAGAGGTTAGGCACCTTCTCTAACATCTAGCATCTCCAACAATAGAGGAAAACAGATACATTCTGCAGATACCTGTTGGGCCTATCATAAAATCCCGGGAGAGTCTGGTGTTCAGGGAATGCTCCTCTATCCCTCAACATGACAGACAGCTTTCCTAACTCGTCTTGGTCACTTTTAGATTTCTTTTTATCACTCAGTTCTCGGCATTGTCCGCTCCCAGACTGGCTCATCTAGCTCAGATAGAGACCCACACATCAGTCGTTAGGGTACAGTGCTCTGCATTATGGTCCAGATTCCCAGTGAAAAGGCTTGCCATCTCCTGGGGGGAGAGGGCTCTCAAGGTACCAATTTCAAATTACCCTTAACTCCAGCCGGTTAAAACAAACAGAGGATTTATTTGCAAGATCTAAGAAAGGCAACACAGACACAAGTCTTATAAGTGCCATAACTAAAGAAAAACATGCTTTATCTGCCTCCACTCAGAAGAAATCTGAAAGGTCTCTCTTTTTCTCCTTCTATCCAGCTGACAGCACCAGGGACCAGCCTCTTACCTAATCCACGTGGTGTGTGACTGAGTCCTCTTGCATTTCCCCTCCTCCATTGGCAGAACAGGCTATCTTTAGACCCACAGGGTCCAGTCACATTCTCTTCCTCCTCCCAGAGATTACTGAGATATAATAATGCTTGGGAGGTAATTTTAACGCTTTTAATACTTTTCCCTTACATAATTGGCAGCCTTCACCTCTTTGGAAATGCTCACGTCCCTTTGGCATGGTTAAAAGTGGTTAATAGCTATCTGGACAGTGTATGTAGTCGGTCAGCAGTTTCCCTAATGCTTAGTTAAGCTACAAGCAAATCACTAACCTGTTGAGAAGTTAATGTCCTTTTGCTCTGCATGGGACCCAATAAAGTTCACTGGGGGAAGCTTGTTTATCCCCAGAACCACATACATAACATAAAACATGTAATTTGACAAATACACTTTACATAACCACAAGCAAGGGAGGGCAGCCCTGTAAGCCCTTTCCCCTGAGTGAGACTGTGGCAAGGCAATACAGGTAGAGAAGAGTATGGTTTGGACCAGTGCCTCCAAGTCTTTCCCACTCACCTCAGTTTTCCTGCTTCCTATGTCTTGTGTTGGACCACTGCTGCTACTCTGTTATATGCACACAAGTACTCACGCTTTTAACGCCCTCTGACCTGACAGTCTCCCCTGCATCCCATTCCCCCATACTTGACTCTAGCAGTAGCCACTTCCTACCGTGGGCTCTGTCCTGTTCTTCACTTCAGGTGCTGACCTGTCTACGTGTTGGGTAAGAAGGGTCCAGAGGGCCTGCAAAGGCTAATTTCTCATCCTGCCTTTTGCATTCACTCACAGCAATTTCTGTCCATGTCCTCCTGAAAATGAGACGCTTCTCTCCAGGGTGGAATTTCAAACCTTGGGCTGACTAGGCTCCTACACAAAACACGGAAGGAACTGGACTCCTCAAAAGGCAATCCAGATGTGATCAGTGTCCATCAGCAGAGGACTCTGTACAGCTATCCAATAAACCTTGTTTTGATTTACAGAAGGCTGTTCTGTCGGTACACTGCAATTAGCGTGGTCTCTCTTACACACTTTGAAATGTCACAATATTTCTCAGCCACCCACACTCCCATCACCACCTTTGTGTCTGGTCTTCAACACAAGCCAGAAATGTGCTGTCTGCACTAATTCTAGACATGGTTGTAAAAGACATGGTTGCAAAAGATGTGGTTGCATATAATACAGGGTTCATATAAAACGGCTTTGACCAGGAGTTGAATAATGCTGAAGAAATTCTGTCCCACAGTGGGCTAACAAACTGCTTAGGAGAGAGCCAGACGTTATCTGGTCAGTTATTAGCAAACTCAGGTTTGTGGCATGTTAAGCGCTTCCACGGTGGGACCAGACAGTCCCTCATTATTTACAACAAAGCTGAAAAATCCTTTTGATTTAATGGAAGGATTAAAAAATTCTCCAGAGGACTGCAGAAGATATGAATCTAAATAACCATAACCATTTCTAGAGGACAAAAAGAAGTGGCAATCCCTAATTCCAGATCATCTCCCATAAAGGGTAACCTAAGGGTGCAGGATTGCTGACTGGCTTATCAGTCAGGAGGTTGTGAACAGCCAGCAGGCAGCCAGTCACCTTCAAAATGGCAGGAAGCTTAGATGCTGAAGGAAGAAACAGGAATGGCAAAGCTCTCTTTTCATTTGTTTTTAATTGTTTCTGTAGATTCTGCACCTCCTGTGTTTATATGTACATTTTGTAAGGAAATTGCTTTCTTCACTTATACCTTAACCTTAAAACCAAAGGGTGAATTCAAGGAATGGGTGGGAGTTACAGTGCTCAGTTCTTCCGTGATGCCAATCCTTGTAGCTGTGATATATGACCACTGATGTGCTTCCCCCAGGCATTCAGCCAGTGAAAGCATGCTCTTCTACTTAGCTGTGTGGGGAACAGGAAGGGAAGAGTGCTTTCTGGAGGAACTATCATTTAGGGGTACCAGGTGTTTCCTGGCTGCAGCTGACCATTGGGGAAAATAAGCAAATTTTGAGGGGCCATTTGTTATTTGTGATGCAGTTGCATCATTGGACTAAGTATCAGAAGTTCTTCAAAATGAAGGATGCCAAAACTATGAATGGAAAACAGTGTTTTCAGGTTACTTGGGCTTCTACCACAACTAGTTCAATATGCACAATGCCATTATGGATCTAAAATCTTTCTTACATTGTCAGCTGGGTCATGAAGCCAGCAGGCTGTGTATAGCTATAAACCGTGTTGTTTTTTCATATTTGTCCCTGCTAGCATGAGCCAGTTCAGAGATGAGTCCAGTGCAAACGCACCCAGTCAGGCACACATTTGGATGGTCTAATCAGCCTGCGCAGAAATAAACACCTCTGCTTGCACCTTTCAGCAATAACGCAGCAATGCTATTCTAATCAGCCAGGCAGTTAGACTGTTTTTTCATCAATATTAACATTTAGACTTCAGCTGTTTATCCTGAGTTCACTGAGGTCTGCTCTTGCCCATAAAAAAATAAACACATGCAAGTACTGTGTATGAAGATTGAGAAACTAATTTTTAAATATTTTAATTACTTAGAAGCTGTACTTAAAAAGGCCCAGACCTTTTAAAGAGAAATAGAGAATGGCTTTTCTTTTCAGCTTTGCAAGCACTCTTGCAACTTGCCTGTCTACCTTTCCAACATCTTTTCTTAAACAAAGATCCCAGTGGATCCTGACAGATGGTGATTGCCCACACTTTTCCACGCTGCAATAACAATTCACTGTCTTGTGGAATAGTATTGGCACAGCGGTCAGATAGCTACATAGGAAAGGGTGCAAAAAAATAAGTTGTTTTCTAGGTAACACAAATGTATCCGTTGATACTGACTTACAAGAATTGCTAATCATCTGCTGAGCCAAGAGCAGCTTTTACATTTGCCCTGATAGTCAGGTATTTTGTAACTTAGTGTAAATAAATGGATCACATTTTTGATCCTGTCTTGAATTAGATTTTTAGAGTGCTACTAACAATTAGTTCCAAAGTCCGTACACTCAACACATACATAAATATATATATATGTATAATGTCTGTGAATAGCAGGGCACTTAGTGCAGAGCTACACTGTGACACTGGAGACCTGGTGGCTGAGAGTCTCTGCCTCAAAATCAGAATGAAAAGTAACATTGTGGTGGAGTTTGTTACAGCTTGCCTGACTAAGAGGTTGAAGTGGATGAGCTATAGAGAACTATCAGAAGCCCCTCAATCACAAGCCCTTGCCCTCATGTGGAATTTCAATCATCCAGATATCTTCTAGGACAGTAAAACAGGACTGTGCAAGCAGTCCATGTTCTAGTTCCTAGTTCCTAGGCTCCACTCATGACAATTTCTGAATGCAAACGCTAGATAAGCTGACCAGGTAATGCGCTACTTGACCTGTTTCTCACAAACAAGGAGGAAGTGATGGTAAATATGGTGGTAGACAGCAGTTTGGGTTGCTGTGACCACCAGATGATCAAACTGAGGATCTGGAGAAAGGCTAGGAAGGTAAGCAGCAGAGTTGGGGCTTGGACTCTGGGGGAGTGGACATTGGCTTATTCAGGGCAGAAAAGAAGTGGGGTAGGTAGGGCTCCCTGCTTTGCTATTGAACTGAAAGGCAAAAAGAGAGCGTACAAGAGGGGAAACAAAGGCAGGCAGAAAAGGAAAAGTGTAAGTGCAAGGGTATTCTGGACAAAATCAGGAAGGCCAAAGCCAAGCTGGAGCTAAAACTTTCTAAGGATAAAAAGATCAACGAAGGATTTCTACAAGTATATTAGCAGCAGGGAGGTCAAGAGAAAATATGGGTCCATTGATGAATGCTGCATACAACTTATTGGTAGACAACATGGAAAAGGCTGAAGCACTCAATGTCTTTTAACCTCACTCTTCCCAAGCGAAGTCTCCTCTCAGACCTCTGTGTAAAACAGCACAGTTTGGGAAGGTGTGGGACAGCAAAACAGCGACTACTTAGAGAAGCTAGATGTCAAATCTGTGGTGCTGGATAGGGTACACCCAAGATGCGAGAACGCTAGGTTGGCTCAGTCTGGTGAAGAGGAGCCTGAGGGACAATCCAATAGCAGTCTAGAGCTACTTCAAGGTTAATTACAAAGATGACAGGACCAAACTCTTCTCAATAGTGGCAGATGGTAAAATGAAGGACAGTGGCCACGAGGGGCAGGTCAGGATGTTCGGATGGGGATGTGTCTGAACTTTGTGCTCTTTGAAGTCTGAACTTTGAACAGCTCAAGACAAACAGCTTAATCCAATAGCAGTCTAGAGCTACTTCAAGGTTAATTACAAAGATGACAGGACCAAACTCTTCTCAATAGTGGCAGATGGTAAAATGAAGGACAGTGGCCACGAGGGGCAGGTCAGGATGTTCGGATGGGGATGTGTCTGAACTTTGTGCTCTTTGAAGTCTGAACTTTGAACAGCTCAAGAACTTCACCTGACAAAGACAGAATTAACAACTGAAGTGTTGCTGTTGGGGAACAAATGTTGTTGTTGGGAACAGGCACTTTCAAGAATTTCTCTTTCAATCTCTACCACTTTTTGCAAGATTTGGTGTTTTTATAATCACTTGATGGTTATGCTTATTTGCGGCCCAATCTAATTGTTGATACTGTATTAAGTATAAACAGTGCTGTGTGCAGTGTGATACTGCACTAAGTATTTATATACAAGGCCAACAGAGTTCAAAAGACTTTGCCATGCATTTTTCGATGTTCATGACTCCACATATCTCCATTGCTATCAGAGCTTGGGGCAGGGGGATGTTTTTCTGTTAGGAGAGCATTACTTTAATTCATCTCTATCAATCTTGGGAGGGTGGAAAACAATTGCCCACTTGGTAATTCCTCTTATTGTAAAAGAAAAAAGACAGCAGATACTACCTGGAAATAGTATAACACAATTACCATAATTTGAATGCTACTGAACATAGATTAACTTTTCCAAACAGAAAGTAGGGAAAGAATTAGAGCTTGCTGTGTAGCTAAGGTTAATCTTCCTGCACCTGTAGGAAGTTTGGACATTACCACTAACAACAAATGGAAAACATGAGTTTAACTGACAATTTAGTTTCCCAAATAAGTCAAAACTTTGTCTCCATTGGGAAAAAAAGTGTTAATTACCTTCCTTGGTTTTTTCCCTTTCTCTAGTGGTTTATAAGCCACCAGAGGACACAGAAGACAACAGGACCCCAGCCCTCACCCCTTCTACCTCTCTTGGACCTACGAGTACCCAATACACCACAATGAGCTACAGAGCAGACAGTGAGGCTCTTGTGGTCTCCTCGTGTTGCTGTAGTCTGCATCCAGTGAAATACTTCACAGGAAGACATGCTACCTGTCACTGCTTCCCACAGCCTGTGCACCACTGACTCCAGTGGAAGAGCTCCTGTCCCTGCTGTGAGCCAGCTCACACTTACAGCAAGTGTTGTTTATTTTACAGAAATTCACATGGTTAAAATGGCATTCATAGTAAATATTATGCAACTTAGCTTCTAAAATGCAATTGTGCAATTGACTTCCTGTTTTTAAAGATACATATACATAGACTGATATGTGCAGCGTGACATACAAATAACAACATGGCTCATGATGACATTCATTATTTTAGTCATATACACACTTATCTTAAGACCTGTTAGGTTTAATATTTTAAACTGTCTATTTAATATGGGTCAAACTAACCCTATAGCAGGACAGTGCCAGGATTGCAGTTGCAGGTTTCCCCCTCTGCCCATCCCCCATTAAGTAAAAACAGTATTATCTTGGGTCTCATTCTGCCTCACATAAACAAGATTGTCCATTCCTTTCATTATGGAACTCCTGTTGCTCACCTTCTGTCCTATAATCACCTGTGATTTCACTCCTTTTATTTTATTCCCTTTCAGCAAGGAGTCAGGTTTCTTTTGTTGTTGTTGTTAATTTTGTGATCAGTTCCTAGTTCAACCACTTCAGGTACAGTTAGGCTGAAAGGGGTAGGATGCAAGTAGCAGTAGAATAGGAGAAAGAAAAGTAAGGGATGGATCAGTTTTCTAATCCTGTTGCTATGAAATTCCAGCCTGCTCTTCTGCAAACGGAGCTGTCTAGGTACATCTACAGAGCACAACACTGCAGGATTTTCTGATAGTCAGCAACCACTCATAGGTGTACTAAAAAGCTGCAAAGCACTTTTCTAAGGTTTTTGTGTTGTCAACCACTGACCTAGAGAGTCTCAATCCAAGCAATGGCAGACCTCAGGGATATGCTAAGGGTAAGGGGGGAAAATTCATGTAGTTAATGTATTCATTTTCTATGAAGAGCTATCACTCTTTCACCCCATATCTTTCATATCTGGAAAAACAGGGCAAGGCTCTATAGACCCCATATCTTTCATATCTGGAAAAACAGCATAAGTGAGTTAATCACAAAACAGGGCAAGGCTCTATGACATTTAAAGTTATTTGTGTTTTTATCTGTGTATGAGAGATTTGAAAAGGGCTGTAGGGATGGCCATCTGAGAACAGAATTTGAGCAAAGTTGTGTAGAGCCTTTCTAAACACGTGACGGGTACAAACCTTGTTGTCATTAGCATTCCTGAGAAGAAACAAGTGGTGGAATCTCTTTACTGGATCATCACCTACCTAAAAAAAAAAAAATAGCCAAAACCAGTTAGGAGTGGAGAGGGCAAGTCCATGGGTTCTCCTGGACTTAAGTTACTTGTATTCACAATCCTCCAAGTGACCCAAGCATGCTAGTTCAGCACACCTCAGTTACACATTTATTGCTCTGCTTTAAAACTACTGAACTGAGGCCAATGGAGAGCATTAGCAGTGTTATCTGTAGCTCATCAGACAGAACTGACACTTCCAGTTAAAAAAGATAACAATAAACAGATATAGCAATAAAAGTAATTAATTTTAAGAGTAAGACACTTAACATGCTAATCTGCAGATTACTGCAATTCTCACTTTCAGCTGACCAGCCACCATACTCAGAATATAACTATCAGGAGCAGGCTGATGGTCTTGGCAAGTTACACTGTGTTGAATCTTTTTTTAATGGAAGACTGTTTTGAAGGCAAAATTGTTGTATCAATATACTTCTCCATAAGGTAAACCCATGCATTAAAGCCTTTCTTTCCATTAGTGTACTCTGGATTCTCCACCTAAAGGAACTTTGCTGTCTCATAACTCAGGGTGAAGTGTTAAAGACAGTAAGACAGACATTGGCCACCTGAACGTTAGGCCTTCAACTTCTGCATATTCTGCATAATATTTATTCTAATATTTCTGCAATTAGGACAGTTAGCTGTAGTACAGTATACTGACTGTGTTTTACTAAGTATATGACTACCTCACAGCTGCCTAATTTGGTGGCTTGCCTGTCTAATCTGGTAGCCTTCTGCGATGGAATGACTGCATCAGTGGACAAGGGAAGAGCAACTGATGTTGTCTACCTTGACTTCTGTAAGGCCTTTGACATGGTCCTACACAACATCTTTGTCTCTACATGGTCCTACACAACATCTTTGTCTCTAAATTGGAGAGATATGGATTCGATGGATGGACTATTCAATGGATAAGGAAGTGGCTGGATGGTGGCATCCAAAGAGTTGCAGTCAATGGGTCAATGTCCCAATGGAGATCAGTAACAAGTGGTGTCCCTCAGGGGTCCATATTGGGACTGATACTGTTCAATATGTGTTCAAGATGTGCTTAGGGACATGGTTTAGTGGGCATGGTGGTGTTGGGTTGATGGTTGGACTCAATGATCTTAGAGGTCTTTTCCAACCTTAATGATTCAATGATTCTATGATTCTATTAATATCTTTATTAATGACATTGACAGTGGGATTGAGTGCACCCTCAACAAGTTTGCAGCTGACACCAAGCTGAGTGGTGCAGTTGATACACTAGAGAGAAGGGATGCCATCCAGAGGGTCCTTGACAGGTTGAAGAAGTGAGCCTATGTGAACCTCATGAAGTTCAACAAGGCCAAGTGCAAAGCCCTGCATCTGGGTCGAGGCAATCACCAGTATCAGTACAGACTGGGTGATGAATGGATTGAGAGCAATGCGGGAAAGGATTGGGGGATACTGGTGAATGAAAAATTGGACACGAGCCAGCAATGTGCACTTGCAGCCCGGCCTGGGCTGCATAGAAAGAAGCATGGCCAGCAGGTCAAGGGAGGTGATTCTGCCCCTCTACTCTGCTCTGGTGAGACCCCACCTGGAGTACTGC
>NW_008795124.1:1685923-1687337 GCF_000699145.1 Aptenodytes forsteri | reverse complement strand
GAGATAACGACAGATCTGACCAGAGCGTGTTAAGGCAAATTTGTTATAAGCATTCATTATATTAGTTTAATAGTCGCCAGTCACAATGTTGCTTTATTTGTTCACATGGTTGTATTATGTAAATCCTCACTTGCAGTATGTATTCCCTGCAGTGCTGTTTATCACTTCTGGGAGATGGGTCAGGATTAACATTTTGCTGTACTGTGTAACATCGGCTTATGATACAATAATATTACTGGTAAGAAGACTAATTTGATATTTGTACTCAGCACTGCTGTCATCTCCGTACCCCAGGCGCCATCTCTCGGAAATTATTAATAATGACACTCTTCACCTTTTCTTCTCAGAGAACAAATCTATGGGGAAGATGGGGGGGATGCTTTCCCCCGTTCTTTCACCTTCCCTTTCTCCTTCAGGTTAGTTACACCAGCTCTTGAGAATTTTGAATATCCTTGGGATGTTCAAGCCAGCATGCTCCTATTGCTATGTCTCCTGAATGTGTTTCAGGTCTTGCTTAGGGTTAAACAACTATTTAAAAAAATCACCCAGAGATCTGCCCTGAGGATGGATGGTCATGGGTGGCACGGCATGTGAGAGAATACTTAGGTATACTAAGTATTATATATATATATACTCAGGTACTTAGAGAACTTCTCACCTCCAATGGTCTGGAACTTCACTCCTGAACAACTCCAGGATCCTGACGAAGTGATAGAATGCTTGAAAAAAAAATGCTGTGGGTATGCCAAGGAGACACAACTTACCACACTGTGCTGGGCCTCGGCTAGTATCTACCAAACACTGCTAAGTATTATGCAGCGCCCTCAGGGAGAAGAGAAGGAAAACAAACCGACAGGCACTACGGATACTCCAACCCTCACGACAGGCACTGCGGCTACTCCAACCCCAGCTGCAGGCATTGCGGCTACTCCAACCCCTGCAACAGGCACTGCGGCTGAACCAGAGAACCAACCTGTGCCGGTATCAGTTGCCCCTGTACACAAGTAGAAATGTTGGAAGCAAAAGTCAGCTTGTTTAGTAAGGGATGATGAAAAAGCAGGGCCATCACGAGGACAGGAGGAGGAAGAGGAAGACCTCGTAAAGGAGATGGAAACCACCCGATCCCTATCACTGAACTAGCTGCGAGATACGGGAAAAGATTTCACCCCTCATCCAGGCAAGCACACTGTGCTCCTGAGTGTTTCTCCTGAATGTGTTTCAGGTCTTGTTTAAGGTTAAACAACTATTTAAGGATACCAGCCAGAGATCTGCCCCAAGGTTGGATAGTTATGAGTGGCAGGGTGTGGGGGATAGCATGGGCAAGTACCTAGGCCAGTGGGCACTCCCAGTGTTTTGGAACTTCACCCCTGAGCAAGTGCAGAATCCTGAAGAGTTAGTAGAATATTTGGACAAA
>NW_008795124.1:1681513-1683115 GCF_000699145.1 Aptenodytes forsteri | reverse complement strand
AAGGATGGGGAAGTCCGATGTGTACCTCAAGGGGATTTGATTTTGGGTGAGAGTAGCCAATGCTTTGAATTGTATGATGTTAATTACTATATAATACTGTATGTCACTGCTACTATGGTCGCTTTATGCCATATCAACGGTATCACAGTGAGCATCACCCAAATTAATGAAGAATGAATTTTGATGAAACCGAGCAAAGTGCAGCGATGACAGAAGCAGACAAGCGCAGCGGTGATGGAACCTGAACTGGCTTCAGCATGCGACAGTGCAACACCGCACACCATCTCTCCTGCCCTGAAGGACTGTTATGACAGATGGAGCCCGAAGTCATGGGCTAAATGAACTCAATGTCCATTTTAGAGGGATGGCCCATAGACTAAGGGAATGATATCTGTGTGTATATATCAAAAGACAGGAAAGGTGGTGGTGATTAATTGGGGTGTATTGGAAAGTGTGGGACCTGGGCATGACATAGAAGGTATAGAATAAGGGGTGGATCTTGTCCTGGTTTCGTCTGGGATAGAGTTAATTTTCTTCATAGTAGCTGGTACAGTGCTGTGTCTTGGATTTAGGATGAGAATAATGTTGATAACACACTGATGTTGTGTGTTGCTGAGCAGTGCTTACACCAAAGTCAAGGACTTTTCAGCTTCTCAGACTGCCCTGACAGTGAGGAGGATGGAGGTGCACAAGAAGCTGGGAGGGGGCACAGCCGAGACAGCTGACCCAGGCTGGCCAAAGGGACATTCCATATCATATGACATCATACTGAACAAACTGGGGAGGTTGGCCGGGGGGCGGGACCACTGCTTGGGAACTGGCTGGGCACAAACAGCTGTGTGGTGTTTGGCTGCCTGGTGGGTTAACCACGACAACGGGAATGCAGTTAGTACAGCTATAGCCATTTATTTCAGGATATTCTACTTCAGCATGCATTTGCCTTGTGGGGCTCTTTCTAAAGAGGTCTGAAAATGTACTGGCAACCAGTTCGTACCTCAAAGTCTAACTCAAAACCTAGGTTTTAGCTTACAAACTCCATGTCATTTGAAATCCTTGCTCCTTAAAGGCTGTCTTCTTCCTAAAAGCCCTCTGGACAGGGGGCACTCCTGGCAAGGGAATTTGTCTCTAGCTTCACTCTGCCTGCTGATCCGCCAGATCCACATTTGGGCACATGCAAGGGCCTGTTGTCTCTTTGCACTGAGCTGGCATCAAAATGTTGAGATTCTTTACTTGAAGGGATACACGCTGGCAGCTTTCTGCACTAATTGCACCAGTTTTGCAAACTAATTACCAAGTGTGCACTGGAAGAGTGTTTTTCGTAGTTTCTTTTATCGATTTAAAAAAACAAACAATGAAGTTCCTTTGTATCTGAACAACCTAATTTCATTAGTAATTTCATGACACTGACATTCTCAGGTGGTTTCAAGTGGGCATATAAAAAGCAAAATCCTCAGTCCTTCTTGGCAGCTATCTTCCAGGCGTGTAGGGACTCTTGAAGAGAGGCAGTTGCCTTTTAGTGTCGGATGGCCACCTGGCCAGCCAACTCCTTACCCATCTCGGCATTACCAGCAACAACCTTCCTCTTCACTGAATGCCTGCATA
>NW_008795124.1:1675316-1677890 GCF_000699145.1 Aptenodytes forsteri | reverse complement strand
AGCCAGCCTCGGGGCCAGCGCTCCAAGGGCCTTCCTAAGAAGGATGCTGGGCAGAGGGGTGGTGGGAAGGGCTGCGGTGGGCAGGGCTGTGGAGATTGGCACTGGTCCCCGGGGGTTTTTTGCCTTCCTCTGCAGCATTGAGCATGACCACTTGTCAGGGCAGGGCTCCTCTGGTCCATTTTGGCTAGGTTACTGCCTGCTGCTCATGCACCACGAAGATGGCCTCCTGTGCCCTGCGCCTGGGGGGAGGAAGGCTTTTTTTCCCCCAAGGTGGGCTAGCAAGTCTCCCCAGGGGTTTTTTGCCTTCCTCTGCAGCACGGAGCACAGCCCCTTGTCAGGGCTCCTCTGGGCCATTTTGGCGAGGTTCTGCCACTTTTCAGCTCTCCCTGCATGCAATACAAGCGCGGGGCAGGCACGAGAGTGCTTTTCATGCATCACTGGCCAAGAAGCAGAGCGGAGCAAGTTCTGGAAGGCAAAAAGGATGCTTGTCATCGATACATGTCCTACTTTGGAAAATACCCCACGGTACCACACACCACTTCTTCCTCTTCTTCCTCTTCTTCTTCCTCTTCTTCTTCTTCTTCTTTTGTGTGTGGCTGGTCCTGATCCTCATTCTGCAAGTTCTCAGTCTTCAGGAAACAGGGACTGCTTGGCGTGCATTCCTGCTGCTACTTTCTGTGGCTCTGCGAATTTCCTTTGCCAGACTGCAAGGGGTGTTTTGTCAAGCTCCAGAGAAGAATGCATCAGCCTGCTCCTTGCTACACATGCGCGTTGTGTTAATGCTTGTGAGCATCGGCTCTGAAACAGATTCAGAAAAATAATATAAAATGACATAAAATCTAAACATCACATCCTGTTTCACTTGTAACCTTTCTGATTTGTGTCCTTGAAAGTGTTTTTGGAGCTGAAAACCCCCTGGCATTACAGGCAAATAACAGTCTCATCGTTATTCGACTCATGGTGAGCGCAGGAAATAGGATAGAATAGAACAGAATAGCATAGAATAGCATAGAATAGCATGGAAAAGAATAGAGAAGAACAGGATAGGGTAGGGTAGGGTAGGGTAGGGTAGGGTAGGGTAGGGTAGGGTAGGGTAGGGTAGGGTAGGGTAGGGTAGGGTAGGGTAGGGTAGGGTAGGGTAGGGTAGGGTAGGGTAGAATAGTTACGCTCTGTCATGCCTATAGTTCTGCATGACAAGCTATGGCCCAGGTCTGAGGGGTCCATCCAGGAGAGCAGCTCTCTGCAGTGCAGGTCCCAGGCCCATCCCGGAGAGAGGGGCAGAGACGGGCACACCTACAACATTGCTGAGGCAGGGACTGAAGGCCCCAGGCTGAGCTGAGACACCACGTCCCCTGGGCCCTTGGCAGGCGACGGTGTGGGTGTGGGTCCCAGGGGAGGCCGGTCCCAGCCATTGAGGCCTATGAGCGCCCCCAGGACCCTGGCAGAAGTAGACCTGCACTGCTCCTATCCTCTCCTTCAGACATTTATGGTTGGCCACTTTGGAGGCAGAGTATTGGGCCAGGGGGACCTTTGCTCTGATGGAGTGCTGTTGTTCTCTGGCTCTTCTGCTTGAGCGTGTTTTTCCAAGGGACACAGCTCCGGCATTTCTAAGAATGAGTCCAGGGAAAAAAAAAAGGCATCCACAGGGAAAGGAGCAGGTATCGCTCACATCAAAAAGGTTTGCAAGCATGTAGTTCCGGAGCACTTCCCGCTTGAGACTGAGGGCTTGATCTTTGAGCCTCGCTAGTGTCAGAGATGTGGTTTTTTGCCATCCTGTGGAAACCCAGCTAGACCGGATGAACCTAGAAGACTTTAAAACCCGCAAGACTCAAATCGAATCGAATCGAATTTAATTCGACCATTAAAGGGTCTGACCATTTCAGGGCTGACCAAAAGTTAAAGCATATTATTAAGGGCATTGTCCAGATGCCTCTTCAACACTGACAGGCACGGGGCATCGACCTCCTCTCGGGGAAGCCTGTTCCAGGGTTTGACCACCCTCTTGGGAAAAAAATGTTTCCTCATGTCAAGTCTGAACCTCCCCTGAGGGATGCAGCCATTCCAGCGTGTCCTGGCACTGGATCCCAGGGAGAAGAGATCAGAACCTCCCTCTCCACTTCCCCTCTGCAGGAAGCTGGAGAGAGCAGTGAGGTCGCCCCTCAGCCTCCTTCTCTCCAAACTACACAAATGCAGTGTCCTCAGCTGCTCCTCATAGGACATGCCTTCCAGCCCTTTCACCAGCTTTGGTGCCCTCCTCTGGATGCATTCAAGGACCTTCACATCCTTTTGAAATTGTGGAGCCCAGAACCGCATGCAGTACTCAAGGTGAGACCGCACCAACTCTGAATACAGTGGGATAATCACCTCTTTTGACCAGCTGGTTATAGTGTCTTTAATGCACCCCAGGATGTGGTTTGCCCTCTTGGCTGCCCGAGCCCACTGCTGACTCCTGTTGAGCCTCCTGTCAACCAGCACCCCCAGATCCCTTTCTGCAAGGCTGCTCTCCAGCCGCTCCTCTCCCAATTTATACTTGTGCCCAGCATTACTCCGTCCTAGGTGCAGGATCCGGCATTT
>NW_008795124.1:1655558-1675081 GCF_000699145.1 Aptenodytes forsteri | reverse complement strand
CTGTGAGGGACAGTATCAAAAGCCTTACCAAAATCCAGAAAAACTACATCCACCACCTTCCTTTCATCCACTAGGTGAGCGACCTTATCATAGAAAGATATCAAATTAGTTAAACAGGTCTTTCCTTTTGTGAACCCATGTTGACACTGCCTGATGATTGCACTGTTCTTTAAATGTAGTGATAGGACAAGGCATAATGGTTTTAAATGGAAAGAGGGTAGATTTAGATTAGATATAAGGAAGAAATTCTTTACAATGAGGGTGGTGACATACTGTAACAGGTTGCCCATAGAAGTTGCAGATGCCCCATCACTGGAAGTGTTCAAGTTCAGGTTGGACAGAGCTTTGAGCAACCTGATCTAGTGAAAGATGTCCCTGCCCATGGCAGGGGGGCTGGACTAGATGATCTTTAAAGGTCCCTTCCAACCCAAATCATTCTATGGTTCTGTGTAATAAAAGCCGTATTCTTACCTGACAAGTAATCCTGTAAAGGTCCTGACTGATAGCTTAAAGAAGACACTCCTAAAAAATTTTGTCTCGTGCCACATGACTACGTAGTTCTCTAAACTTCAAGGGAAGCCAGACATTATGGAAGATATGGTATAATAGAGACAGAGGTATTAGAAAAACTTTAAAAAGTTCTACCTTTAAAAAGTTTGATTTAATGTGTTGGTTGACAGGTGTATGCCCCTGTAAAAATTAAACAACTATCTAATGAAGAAATGGCACCTCTTTTCTCACTCTCTCCCCAGTCCTTTCATATGTTTTCAGAATCATATTTGTAAAATTTCATGGTATGTTTACTATATCTAACTCCAGTCTGCAAAGCAGTCACAGCTAAGCCTAACTCCAGTCTGCAAAGCAGTCACAGCTAAGTGAAGCACATCCCACACTGCTTCATTGACCTTGCAGTAGCAGCAGGTCCCACAGGTGCCACAGGGGCCTGAGCACAACCTCGGGGAATAGGGAAGCCTCTCCCTGTGCCAGAGATCTGAAACAGAGCCTCTGTAGATTAAACAGATCTTGAACTTTTTATCAATACCACAGCAATAAGCGTGGACAAGACAACCCATACTAACCCAATGTGAACTCTCTTTGAGCTGCAGTTGCTCAGAGATCTTTTTCAGTTTTTTAAACAGGCTGCATGGCAGGTGAATGAAAGCAGTGGTTTGAAGTGCATTCTTCTTTTTCTCTTCTAGTATACAGCCATATATCATCAACTCTTCCATAATGTCTGGCTTCCCTTGAAGTTTCTGACCTGTCTGAGGAGAGAAAAGAAAAATAAATACTGCCAAAGCCAGTCATCCGTAAATATAAGGTAAGGCGGGAATGTAGCCTCAAAAGGAAAAAAGGGGAAAAAACAGTTATGTGAAATAAGTGTGAAACAACGCTATTTGGGCACTATCAAACAAAACTTTGTTACAGCTAAGAATCATCCAGGAGATGACACATATTCAGATATCAAAAACTCTAGGACCTGGAGATCAGAAATGAACACAACAGCACCAGACACAGTGTTGTTTTACAGGCCAGTTCTGTTCTGCCTCTGTTCATCTTGTCTCACTTCACTGGGATTGCAGCATCCCATCCCACTCTTAAACCTACTAGAAATTTTCCCAGAAAGATCAAAAAGCCGAAGTGACCGTCTACATGCTCATCCCACAGTTGGACAACTTGTCCAGAAGGATGCTGTGAGGGACAGTATCAAAAGCCTTACCAAAATCCAGAAAAAATACATCCACCACCTTCCTTTCATCCACTAGGTGAGCGACCTTATCATAGAAAGATATCAAATTAGTTAAACAGGTCTTTCCTTTTGTGAACCCATGTTGACACTGCCTGATGATTGCACTGTTCTTTAAATGTAGTGATAGGACAAGGCATAATGGTTTTAAATGGAAAGAGGGTAGATTTAGATTAGATATAAGGAAGAAATTCTTTACAATGAGGGTGGTGACATACTGTAACAGGTTGCCCATAGAAGTTGCAGATGCCCCATCACTGGAAGTGTTCAAGTTCAGGTTGGACAGAGCTTTGAGCAACCTGATCTAGTGAAAGATGTCCCTGCCCATGGCAGGGGGGCTGGACTAGATGATCTTTAAAGGTCCCTTCCAACCCAAATCATTCTATGGTTCTGTGTAATAAAAGCCGTATTCTTACCTGACAAGTAATCCTGTAAAGGTCCTGACTGATAGCTTAAAGAAGACACTCCTAAAAAATTTTGTCTCGTGCCACATGACTACGTAGTTCTCTAAACTTCAAGGGAAGCCAGACATTATGGAAGATATGGTATAATAGAGACAGAGGTATTAGAAAAACTTTAAAAAGTTCTACCTTTAAAAAGTTTGATTTAATGTGTTGGTTGACAGGTGTATGCCCCTGTAAAAATTAAACAACTATCTAATGAAGAAATGGCACCTCTTTTCTCACTCTCTCCCCAGTCCTTTCATATGTTTTCAGAATCATATTTGTAAAATTTCATGGTATGTTTACTATATCTAACTCCAGTCTGCAAAGCAGTCACAGCTAAGCCTAATTCCAGTCTGCAAAGCAGTCACAGCTAAGCCTAACTCCAGTCTGCAAAGCAGTCACAGCTAAGTGAAGCACATCCCACACTGCTTCATTGACCTTGCAGTAGCAGCAGGTCCCACAGGTGCCACAGGGGCCTGAGCACAACCTCGGGGAATAGGGAAGCCTCTCCCTGTGCCAGAGATCTGAAACAGAGCCTCTGTAGATTAAACAGATCTTGAACTTTTTATCAATACCACAGCAATAAGCGTGGACAAGACAACCCATACTAACCCAATGTGAACTCTCTTTGAGCTGCAGTTGCTCAGAGATCTTTTTCAGTTTTTTAAACAGGCTGCATGGCAGGTGAATGAAAGCAGTGGTTTGAAGTGCATTCTTCTTTTTCTCTTCTAGTATACAGCCATATATCATCAACTCTTCCATAATGTCTGGCTTCCCTTGAAGTTTCTGACCTGTCTGAGGAGAGAAAAGAAAAATAAATACTGCCAAAGCCAGTCATCCGTAAATATAAGGTAAGGCGGGAATGTAGCCTCAAAAGGAAAAAAGGGGAAAAAACAGTTATGTGAAATAAGTGTGAAACAACGCTATTTGGGCACTATCAAACAAAACTTTGTTACAGCTAAGAATCATCCAGGAGATGACACATATTCAGATATCAAAAACTCTAGGACCTGGAGATCAGAAATGAACACAACAGCACCAGACACAGTGTTATTTTACAGGCCAGTTCTGTTCTGCCTCTGTTCATCTTGTCTCACTTCACTGGGATTGCAGCATCCCATCCCACTCTTAAACCTACTAGAAATTTTCCCAGAAAGATCAAAAAGCCGAAGTGATGGCATAGTTCATAAAACTGAAAGGCAAAACCTATGGGGAAAAGTAGAAGCAAGTCTGACCGCTTGTGCTTGCAAATTGCGATGTGTATTTACCATGACAAGTGTCATATGAATCTGCCAGCAGACAGCCTATCAATATAAATAAAAAGTAAGAATTCGATAAGGGATGCATTCAGAATAATGATTTTTAAAGACTTCCATCCCACAGATCTTAACACAAGAGGGAAACAATTACCAGGAGTCATACACCAAAGGGTAAATGGCAGCCTGAGTGTCTGGGACTGACCAAGTGATAGGCATTCGTTTCTATTCTAACAGAAGTGTTGACTCCCAATAACTGCTGCTGCTGTGACAGAAATAGAAATGCACAAAATGTCAAGCTCTTAAACAAAGCAGTCAGAGGTACCAATGAGGAAGTTAAAGTTCAGGCATTCAAATGGGAATGACGCACAGAGAGCGTCTTCTGTTAGCCTTTGAACGCTGGTGAGTGCATAGAGCTTGTCCCAGCCTGCTCCCTCACAGGTTTTTCTGCCATTCTTTGTCACAAACTGCCCAAAATACAATTTTTTTTTTTAAAGTCTAATTTCCAGTGGAAACTTTGCAAACAGAGGAGAGTTTGGGAGAGGAAAGACTGAAAGACATTTCCCCTTTTCTTGCAATACATTTCAGCGATAACAAGAAGAAAAGTACTTGAACTGACTTTCCATTGACCAAATATGCACAATTTTGCTGCTTATCAGCTGTTGGAATCACGTTCTTCAACAAAGACTCTTCAAACTAACTAAACTGACAAATTTAGATTTCAGTTTTGCAGCGAGGCCTATGTTAGCAGGATGCAGTAGCTCTGCAGCAGCTCCGCAGCCCGCACCCCCTTGCCTCCCTTCCCCCAGCAGAGGTGGGGGTCTCCCGCAAGCTGGGAGCTGGACCCCCTTCCCACCTGGGAAAGGGGAGCTTCAGTGTAGTCGTAGTTCTCAGGCAGGGGTGAAATCTAAGTACAGATAAGGTGAATAATTGCATCCAGCCTGGAGAACACTCTTGTGCATTTTCTGCAGGACACAGTACTTTCTTGCTTCTACCCCAAAACCTTCCGTAATGAAACTGTGTCCTAGGCAGTGTTTCCTCTCTTCTGTAGCAAACCTCATTACTTTTTGATGTTAGATGAAAAGGGCTCTCATTTGTGCTGTAAGCCTTCATAACATACTACAGGGGCATACAGTGGTGTTGCTCTCAGTTTCAGATGTTTTGGGCCCATACCTGCTTGCTGGGAAGCTGTTGAGTCCTGCTCGACAGCTGCAGTGACTGCTGCCAGGAGGGGAGCAGGGCTGCAGTGGTAAGAAAGCCCACATGGACCTCCTGTTCAGGGCTTGCCCATGTGTGTGGTGGCACGCAGGTGCTTGGTGCAGCACCTTGCAGTCCGGCATAACTGTGTTTGTGCGTCTGCTCTGAGCTCCACCATCCACTTTCACACCCTGGGCTCTTACCAAGTTTCTTTCACCGTGTTTGAGGTCCTGCCCAGTGGCAGAGACCATGTGACATGAGTCGACGGCGGTGATGAACAATTTGACCTTCATGCCTCTTAATGAGGAGATGGTATCTGACCGTATCACTGCTTACTGTTTTGCTTTTGAATATTCATTTAAGTTATTCAATATTTCTTTAAGAAGGCACACACTCTGTAGGTGGTAATAACCATGTGGAGTCTACCAAGCAAAACTGGCACTGCTAGCAACATGAACTGACATGCTACCAGTCTGCATGTCAGTTCTTCAAATCTGTTGTGCTGCCTAGGGAAAGAAAATATGTGAAGTAAGCATTTTGGTGGCTCTTTCATTACATATGAACTGTGAAAAGTTAGATGAAGAAACATAGTGTTTATTTTGAGAGAGTTCAGCTTCCTCCCCAGAAAAATTGGCCATCCATGCAGCTATTTGGAGTCCATTAACTGACAACCTCCATCTTCGTGTTTTGGGGGTAATCATTAAAGCCTGGCTTGATCGTTGCTCAGGAAAAATGACATCGTCTCCAGCCAAGCACTTGAGCAAGGCACATTTACTGTGTGAGCAGCACTTGTTCTGTGAATGAAGCTGCCTCATCTTCAACATACTTTTCTCATTGATTTTTGCCTGTTTAAAAACCTCAGGCTAGGACAAAAATGTCAGGCACTGCCTTTGGTGCTCAGTTCAGCATTTAAGAAAGTACAAGATTTCTCGAGCACAGCTGATCCTTTCTTTCCATTGGCCTGTCAAATGAGAGACACGATTTTCTTTCCATACCATGGGATTTATGCTGGATAGGTATTTTATTGCTTTAGTTCCAGATATTTTCTAGCCATAAGTTTGTAGTGGATGGGGATTTTTGCTACCTGTCCAGGTGTTCCCTGGAGTTCAGGAGTTTGTCAAGGACTGGGTTAGGTGCTTCTGCATTGTAGCATTTTTGTTTTGAATTGTCTGCTTCCTCTTTGGGAACACCACATGCTAGAAAAGCTGCATGGATTTAGCAAGTCTTGGCTCCTCATTTAGCAAGTACTTAAGCATAGGCTCAATATTAAGATGATCATTTATTTCAGTGTTATTAGTTGTTCACAGTATAGGGCACGGAGCATCTCATACAAGGGGAGACTGAGAGAGCTGGGATTGCTCAGCCTCGAGAAGAGGGGGCTCAGGGGCACTTTAGCAATGTTTATTAATATCTGATAGGAGATGCAGAGCAGAGCCTGGCTCTTCTCAGTGCTGCCAAGTGACAGAAGAGGCAACAGGCAGAAAATTAAATACACAGGAAATTTTGTCTGAACAAAACAAAACACTTTCCTACTGTGGGGGTGGTTGAACACTGCAGCAAGTTGCTGAGAGAGGTTTTGGAGTCTTCATCTTTGGAGATACCTGAAGCCCGACTGGACACAGCCCTGGGCAACCTGCTGTAGCTGACCTTGCTTTGAGCAGGAGGGTTGGACTAGACAGTCCACAGAGGTCCCTTCCCACTTCAACTGTTCTGATTTTGTGGTTGCTATTGTGGCTTGTCATCAGGCCAACAGGAGAAGAACCCAAGCTCCATTCTACTGGGTTTTCTTTTGTCAGGAGCCACCCTGTGTTCCTAGGAGACTTGGTCTGATTGCAGCCAAAGATGTATTAAGTTGGCTAGAGTCCAGCAGCTCCTCTTTCCTTGCTGTTTGTTTGAAGCCTCTCCTCAGAATCAGGTGATGAATTTCAATTACAAGTTAGCAATGTCAATAAAGTTAGTAAGGTCTTGTGAACCACTGTGGACTGCTGCAAAATCCTGAACCAAAGGTTTCCACTGAAGAATTAAACAGTAGAAATAGAGAAGCCTCCTTCTCCCGGGACACACACCAGCGGCGACACTCACAGGCTTCTTGATCTAGCACTGAAGCAAGCACCTAGCACCCTTGAAACCCTCATGTCAAAGACAGTAAATACTGACTTCTGGCTTTAGTGTGGGAGTCAGGAACAGACACATGCATTGCTTTATTTGGAAAGCCACTAACATACCACCAATAACAAGAAGTTTATAAATCTTGCAACTGCAGATGGTTCAGCAAAAGGCTACAAATGTTGCTTGAACCTGCAGAATAAAATAATCAACACTTGAAATGATGCGAGGTTGTCCCAGGTAACTTGCTGAAAACCGTGACAGCCCATGGATCCCAGCCGCAGAACTTGTCTCCTTTACAAGACACCACAGATCTCAACACATCTGCTGTAGCTGCTGTAGCACTGCCATTTTACTATGCCCATTCCCACAGCTTTGTTTTCTCTCTTTTGCTTTCCTTACCTATTCCTTGGAGGCAGACAGAGAGTAATTAACTGAAATTAACTACAAGTGTTCTCCATCAGAATTTGTTTTCCAGTAGGTTTGAGCAAAGCCCACCAGGTAAGATGGACTACCTGAAGAACATACTACCAAAAAAGGTCAGAAGTAATTACCACAATAGACAAACATTTCTGCATTTTTATTCTTACAGTTTGAAGTGTGATGCTTTGTTGGTTGGGTGTTCATGAGAATGACTGGTCTTTCACCATAGCAGGTTTTAAAGTACAAATGAGTGCAGTGCAAGCAACATGCTATAAGCAGTGACTAAATGCAAGAAAAACACGCATGCAACTCATTATCCCTAGTTAATGAAGATTTTCTTCTGGTTTGATAGGGCATATTCTATAGAGCTCTGAAATCTTTAAAACTAAACCTTTTTGTCTTCACTTATCCTCTTGCAGAGTTAGATACAGGACGAAATGGCAAAGCATTGCGCAATATACTAATTTCTTTCTCTTTGCTGAGCTTTTATTCTACATTTCTTGGCTTTACATATGCAAGCAAGGCTTAAGGGTAGATTGGCTTTCATGACAAATAAGTAATTCCTTGGACAGAAGATTTCAGTGAGATGTGCATCTTGATTTTCTAATTTCCCCGGCATGATGCCATTTTTCTCAGTGGCTTTTCTGACTCACATGAGTAAGGAGACTGTTGCCCTCCTCCAGTTACATGTTTTGGAGAGGGTTAGTAAATTTCTCGCCGTCAGCCTGTCTGCAGCACAGCAGCGTTACCCAGCAATTCTGCTGGAGAGACACTTCTGTTTTGGAAAGACACAAAATGCATAAACACTTTCACGGCAAGGTCTTAGAGGGGTCAGAGAAATCAAACTGATTGGCTAAAAGGAAGTAGAGGAACTATGGCCCTCATTTCCCCTTCAGAATCAGCACCTTATAGGACCAGGTCTTCAGGAAAATAACCAGATTGGAGGGATAACTGAGGTATTTCTTTACTTTCAGTCTGAAACTTAGATCTGAACAACACACTTGTAGGGTCCCAGAGTGTTTGGGAAGGCTTGGATTGACAGTCATAGGAAGCAATGAAAGCTCTTGTTTTTTGAAACTGTCATTGACTAATCACATTGATTCAAACGTGAGTGGTGTAGCACAAGCTCACATGGGCACCAATTGCTTAAATTCAGCTGCACGTCTGATTCTGCCAATGTTAAATGACAATTACTGCCAGCTGCGTATTTCTAACCAGGATTAACAGCTGAATACAGGACTGCAGCAAGCGGCTGCCATTAAAGGTAGGGGACCAGGTCTGAAGGCCCCAGAAGTTGCTTCCCCATCTGTGGTTTTGTAATACATAAAAACTAAATCAAGGGATTCTGCAAGTGATTATAGTTCATATTGCTCAGATAGAGCGCACCATTCATTTATTGTCTTTTACAGCTATAACAGTCTTGAGGTTACTATTACACTAGTAGCATAGCAGAGAAAACTTCCCACCCTGCTTCCCCAGGAAGCCAGCAGATGCTGAGGCAGAGCACTAACGAGGGGGAGGCTGGAGACAGGGCCACAGCTGCATCCCACAGTGGCTCTTGTGCCATTCTCCAGATATCCCCCGGGCCGATTCCTCCTTCCAGTCCATCCCACCTGGTCATTTTTAAGATTTCCATCTCTTCTAAATCTGGTTGCTTTTGCTTCGTTTTCCTCATCACCAGGTTCAGAATGGCTGTCCCATCCCTGGACACCCTGAGTAAGTACTAGGCCATCTCTCTTCTTGAACAAAGCCTGGTTTCTGTGACATTAGCTGTGGCAAGCAGAAGAGGTCAACTGCCCTCACTTGCTTAACAAGGAGTAAAGGTATTAGGGCTGACAGTGAGAATGGTTTTGGTTGTTATTTTGAAGCTTCAGCCCTTCTGACTTTATACACCCATGCTATTATTTTTTACTTGCTTTGAGCCAGAAAGCTTTATTCTCACTTTTTATATGATTCCCCATCCATTTCCATATCTCAAACAGTTACTGAGGCATTCTTCCCTGCTGCTTTTTCTCCACCTTTGAGTTTTTAATACATTTTTTCAGTTACGTCAATGCTTTCCCATGCTATTATTTTTTACTTGCTTTGAGCCAGAAAGCTTTATTCTCACTTTTTATATGATTCCCCATCCATTTCCATATCTCAAACAGTTACTGAGGCATTCTTCCCTGCTGCTTTTTCTCCGCCTTTGAGTTTTTAATACATTTTTTCAGTTATGGTCAATGCTTTGCCCAATTTTACCCAACAGATGAACAGTTCTCCATTCTTTTCTGGTTGCAGTTCCCCTTGCACAACTGTAATTTTCTGAATATTAAAATAAATAAATTTATTTTCTTCCAGGGTTGTAACTTTATTGGCCATAATTTCAATGAGTTTCACCTTCTTGTGGAAAGAGTTCCCCCATTAGACTAGGTCCTCTAGAGAATATCCTGTCTTTGTGCGCTGAAGGCTGCTCTCTGAACACCACTGTCATTAATTTGCTTCCCCCTTCCTTCCTGACCTTAGAATAACAGACACCATCACTCTGTGATTATTTTTATCCAGATCACTCAAAAAAAAAAGACGACATTTTATTTCAACACAGAAACCATAATTATTGGAAATAACCAACAGAACTGCAAGAAGTTTTAACTCGGTGCTGCACTATGTATATTCTGTTATTACAAAACTGCTCTCTGGTTGAAAGTCCTACAACTGCAGCAGCTTGAAAGCCGCTTAACAGAATGTCACAAATAGCATTTTTGTTTTTCTTACATACCTTGTGCTAGCAAACCTCCACACGTGTGGCAAACCTATTAGTTTGAAAGAGGAAGTGGTAAACAGGCTGTACAAAACTAATCTTTCAGTATCTATGGCAGCCTTTTTTTTGCTATTGGTAGCCTTCATTTTAAAGGGAGTGGCCTTTTTCACTTCATTTCAGTTTATCAGTAGGCTGACTTAGAGTTTTGCCATCATCCGCCTCCAATTTGTTTACCTCTTCCAGTAATTCATCCTCCAGCTCATAGTCTGAGACTGATTCAGTGTTACCATCCCAGTAATCAGCTTCGTATCTGTCCAGTAAGTACTTCTGTGGTGTAATGTCATCATCAGGAGGATTCCTTGTTTTTTTCTTTCTCATTTTCTTTTGAACCTTAGAAAGCTGCTGCTCCTGCTCTTCTGTCCAGGCAATGCTTTCTATATCTCTTGACACTTTCAGTCTTTTGTAGTCCATTATCTGCTTATTCAGCAGTTCATGATCAATACCAAAAAGATTAGACCGCATGGGTGAATCTGAAGATTGAGTTGCTGAAGAGAACAGTTTACTGTGGAAAGGAAGACAAATGTGTTTTTTTTTCCCTGTGTATATTTTAAGGGGCAATGCTAATTGTGACAACTTGAGTAACATGGAAATAAACTGGAGTTTTCAGTTTGACTTTATTAATGCACTGTGTTCAGCATTGCGCTCCCTATGTTAAGAAGGAAGGGATACCACCGTACTATGTGTCCAAGGACAGGCTGTGCATAGGCGTGTCAACAGATTTAATGGGAGGAAGCCAATAAAGCAACTATATTCCAGATGAAAATGCTTGCTTCTGGGAAAAGGTGTGCATAGGTAACAGAGTGAGCACTGGACCTGGGAGCCCCAAGGAAGTTAGACTTCTCCCAGCTTTTTCAAGAAGCGAGAAGCAGCAGCCTCTGCCCAGAACACATCAGACAGGTGTATGAATGACAGCATATGGCACCTTAATCTGCACTTAGGTATTTCCACAAGACACAAACAGAGGAAGATGTTAGGTGCCCTGTGGGAGAGTCTGTCACAACAGTGATTTCCCCCAAGAAGCCATTTCTGATTTGCACCTGACGAACCGTCCTGTGAGATGTTAAGGCACAAAAGGCATTTCCACCAACACACTGCAGCACACAAGTGCACGGCTGTTGGCTTTGAGAGCATCCAGTCCCACAGAATCATTACTCCAATACATTGTTCAGCCCTATCCCTCAATAGCCGAAAATCCCTGACAGAAGAATGCTAAATTAACTTACTTTTTGTTAACTTAGGGAGATTTATCAGTAAACTTGTACTCATGTATAACAATCCAAACTTATACCAGAAAAAAAGTGGCCAAGTAGAGGAGTACTGGTAAATGTAGAGCTTTTATCCTCATGAGAAAGTTTCCAGCAAGAAACAAGTATTACTGTTGCAAAGCATTTTTTTAAATTTAATTATCACAAACACATTGAGTCTTGAATTCTTAGAAATTCTAAAAATATTTCCCTCATAAAAGTAAAAATAATAATACCAGAACAAATATTGGGTCTGCAAGTAACAAGCCTGATGACTATGTCACTCAGAGTATAGACATCAAACACAGCTGATTTCTAAGGCTGTGTTCTGATATCACCTTATGGGTTGGTTGCCTCTGAAAGCATATACACTATGCTGTTACAAGTGACAACTTAGTCATTCTCCACAGCTTAACAGAGGTCCACTTACATATAAAAAATACTTTCCCTTTCCATATTTGCAAACCTGTGGTCTGCAGCAAGGTACCTGTGCACAAGAACCAACAACAAAATAGCCTATGAAAATGTGTCTGCACTAAAATATGAAAGTAAACCAGAGCATATATAGTAAGAAATATTTTCCCTTAATTTTAATAAATGGGTGTAACATTGGTAAAGAAAGCTTAAGCCACAAAATAAAATGCCATCCTCTACATTTAATTTCTGGGATGAATACGTGTAAGTTTTGTCTGAGGCTACTCTGTAGCCTCTTCTGTTAATAAAAGGGCCCAACTGATCTCCTTAAAAGCTGAGATGCCTTTTCGGTAAGGTCTTCCAAAAAGTCTCTCTCCTATTTTCTCATAACACCATTTGCTGAACTCTGAGATAACAACTATGTACACATCTAATTAAAATATACTTTCTGTCAGGTCAAGTAATACCCAATTTAAGTTGGCCAACAGAGATGAAAACAGACACTTGAACAATTGATTCAAAAAACCCACCTAGAATCATTCTGAGATAATGTTTCTACTTCTTCTGGAGGTCCAAAATCAGCAATTGACAATAACTCCTCAATCTGTAAACGCATGAAGACAATACATATTAAAGGCCCTGTATTAAATTTACTTTGTTCACACCTACACAAGAAACAGACAAGTATCAAACAGCAAATATTTTATTTTCTACATGTTTGGAATATTTAGCAAAACCATTTCAAAATAGCCTTTTCCTCCATTTATATGGAACTGCTTGTACTTCTTGCCTGGGTAGTTTGTGTCAAATAGCTTAACTGATCCAGGGACTCCTACAAAGTTTTTTGCCTTATGTACATTCTGAACAGTTGGCTAGGGACTGTGTGACATATATAATTTTTGTTTTATTTGGTCTTACTTCAGTCTTGCAAATCCTTTTTCGTAACATCCTTACACTGGGATTTTTTTCACTTCTTCTCCCTTTCTGCAAGTTTGTACTTCTATTGCATGTAAACGCCGAGTTCCCAACTCCCTTTTAACATGGCACTTAACCAGTAAATGCTACAAATCTAGTATATCCAGTGCTTAAAGACAGTACCTAATTGTGAAAATTTTATCTCATTTGAAATTTTTATTCCTACTTTTCTTTACATTACTTCCCTTCTAATTCAACGTATTATTCTAGGAGTTGAATTGGATGGTCCTTCCCTGTCTTCCAACACTTAAAAATCAGGTTCAGCTACGTTATTTCAAGCCCTGTTATTCGAATCTGTGGATTACATAAACCTGATGATCTGCAAAGTGTGAAAAGATGATCCATATAAGTGCTTCCCAGTGCCATTCACTGACAGAAGATCATAGAATAGTTTGGGTTGGAAGGGACCTCTAAAGGTTATCTAGTCCAACCCCCAAGATACGTAAGGAGGGTTTTTACTTGTGTGGTTAACTTTCTTGGTGCCTATGCACTGAACTTGAAGATAAGGTAGTCTAGGGGTTTTCTTCTTCAAAAAGAGTAAGTGGTCATTTAACAAAGTTTGAGAAACAGTGATTAATGGAACAGGTTCCACAATAACAGACCTGAAAGGCAGGACCTGCAGGAGTAGGTATTTGTAGCTCCATCTAGGTATGCTAATAACAGAGTAATAGTAATGACAAAGTGCTTCCATAATCACTTGTTACTTGTTGTGTAGAATTTCTTGTGTTGATTAGGGGGAGCATAATAACGAATATAAACAGCTTTCAGAAGTGTTTAGTTCATGTCTATTCTTGTGCTTTTTGCAGATGCTAACACAGGTGAAAAACATTTGCGCTGTGGATCAGTATATTGGCATGAAACGCAAGAGTTTTTCTGACCACAGAAAGTTCAAGCAATTGACTGCATTTCTAGAGAGTCTGAAGTTCTTGTTATCCCTTCCAGCTCTGCTAATACACACCACATGAGCCCGTAAGTCACTAACGGTAATTGGTTGTAACACGTCTAAGAATAAGGCACTTCAGGGCACAGAAATGCGAACGTGCTCTTTTCAACTAATGTTCTTTCCATTCACATCAACAGCTTGAGGAGACATTTTTCATGAAATTCCACTCATTGATGTCATCTTTTTCTTCTGGAAATCTCACTGTTTGAGAGATCTCACTTCACAGTCCTAATGACAGCAAATTCCTAGAAAACATAATTACTCTAGCAATAATTCAACGAGTTAAAACTATCCACACCTTGACAGAAAATGTGAAATGGTAAAGAAAATTTTAAAAGTGAAAAAAAAGTAGTATCAGTGAGCTTACATCCTCTATGCAAAGATCTGCACCCTCCTAGAAACATTTTAACAATTCACAGGTGGAAAAAGGTTGGGGTAAAAAAAAAATTGAAAAATCACTGATTAGATTCAATGGCATTTTAAAAACACGTAACATTTAAAATATGGAAGACACCTCCGCAGACTTCATTTCTATAATCATGTATACCAGACAACAGACAACTGCCTACCCTACATTATTCCTAAACAATGAAATTACAATTTTAAGGATTTCTTTATTGGCCTAATGATCTGGCCTACAAGCTTCTCTGAAAACTTCACTTCAGAAATGTTAATAGTAGCATCAAAAAAGTTCACGAGGTGATAGCTACAAGGATTCTTTTACATTGTATATAAGCATCAGTCTTACTCAAGATTCTTTGCTGAAACGCTTTGGAACATGAAGAGGAAAGGGTATAGACAAAGACTGATTTTTAATGTAGATTGGTAAAGCAACTGAATAACCAGCTCTCTCCTGCGGTATTCCTAAGCATTATGGTATGCTAAGTCACCATGTTTGCATATCATTATATTCGTACATTGAGTCAAAGATTACAATTACCTCTTTTACGGCTGCAACTTCTTTGTCTTTTACAAATACTATTGGGGGTACATTTCCTACAATCTGCTGACTCATCAGAAGATACCTGGCAAAAATACAGCATTCACCAGTATGAGTAACAGTATAGCACCTCCAGGACAGATAAAATATGTTAAATTAATTCCAGCAGAACTGCAAATTTAAGGATATGGTTTGCAAAACTCACAGTCTGACAGGTATCCATTCAGGTTAGTGCTAAGCAATACATCACCGCAGAACCCCAGCTCTGAATATATAACATACAAAAACTACTAGCTGCAGATCCCACTGAGTATTATGATACCAGATTTGTCTCCTACATATATGCACAGGCTGGCGCAGGTCTTTCCCTACTTCATTTGGCTTCCTTATCCCCACTGTAGGGGTGAGAGCAGTGGGGGATAGAGCCCTCACAGCAGGGCAAGACAACTAGTCCTACATGTTAGCTGCAGGAAGGACTGACAGGGCTCCCCTCATCTTCCTCCCAGCCAGCAACATTTCTTCTCAAAGAGTGGAAGCTGTTGGGAGTAGAAGAGCGCGCTGTGCTGGAGCAGGAATTACACAGCCTAGGGAGACAGGGGAAAGGAAATGGCTCTACAAGTATGCTTCAATGCCACCTTCCCCATGGGGTGAAGTCCTGATCCTCCAACAGACTGGCTGGATAGCAGAGGGTAAGCCCAGGAAAGAGGGAGAGACAAAAATCTCTATGATATCCTGAAAACTCACTGGACCCTCTGCCAAAAATGTGTAAAAGCATCACAATATACGGTAGCATCCCGACATTTATTTTTGGTATCAGTATTGTGAAGAATTTCTGTAATATCAGTCATCCCTTCTGGAGGTCCAAATTGTCCCTAGCGATCAGAATTGCCCAAATCTGTATGTATCTGTAAAGAGATACTTGTAATAGCCAGTCCTCTTGTGCAGCATCATATTCTGGCCTACTGTTGTGCACAGCATGTCCAGCCCACCATCACTAGTACAATGAAGTGAAACTTCATCCAAACTCCTCTTTCTTTCTGCTCAGCCCAGTCCAATCCTAGGAAAACACAGAAGCCAAATAAGCCAGCTGTGCTCCAGCAGGAGAATACACAGCTCGTCTGACACAGTCATCCTTCCCCGTGAGGCTCATCACAGGAGATGCTCCGACTCCAAATATCTAAAAACCTAAAGCATCCTAACAGGTCAGATAGAGATTGTTAGAAATACTTAAGAAATGGTACTAGTACATGGCTATGAATTTATGAAGTGGTCTAACTGTTTATCCCATAGCAGTACCTTATACGTGGAGCACTCTTCCGCAGTACGCTTTCAACATAACTTTCCTTCTCCATAGTAGCAGCAGGATTCCAGTACACACGACACGCTGAAAAGTTTGATGCCAGGGACACCTGCAAAAAGACAAAACGTTTCTTTAAAATTATATATACACACGCTTCATATACAACAAGTCTCTAATTCATTAATAAGCATACAGTGACCCAAACTGGATATGTAAATTCTTAGGAGAATCTCTTAAGAACCAAAATTACATGGTGCCTTTATAGAGGTAGAGTTTAACACCAAATAAGATTTACACTCAGTACCCGAAAGGACTTTTTTTTATTTAGGCAAGTCACTGCCTAATCTCCCCTTCAACTGAAATTAAATGGACGAGAAGCCTGTATGTTACTGACAGTGCTACATTTAGCCAATGCAATGGTGCTACCATCACAAATAGTCCAGAATGACAATTTATGGCATGTTGTTTTGGAATACAGTTGAAAGTGTAAGTTTCCGCTAAAGAAGGACCTGTGATACTGCCTGGTTTGTTGTCACCCAGAGTTTGGTTTTGATATTGACAGAAGAGAGGACACCCTCCTTGCCACTGTAATGTAAGAGTCTCTCCAGCTCTAAAGCCTGCTGGGAACCTCCAGTGCTCTAGCTCACTAACAGATAATATTTATAACTGTCGTGCATGCAATTGAAAAGGCATGGTGTGCAGGGGCCAAAGCACACATGAGATAGACTGACAATCTTCCTGAAGAATAAACTTCTGAAACACAAATTGGATTCTGAAAGATTTCTATAACCGTCATTCATCACATCTAGCAGCGTCTTACAGAACAGGTTCTCACTATGAGAGTACACTCAGCAAACTTCTAATAACCTATCTGGCTCAACCAAAGAAAGGAGCTGAGGAAGAGGGAGGAGAAGGCATAAACTACCCATTAGAAGGCACAGTTCAGAGGTCATCTAGTCCAGAAACCAACTCTGCAAACAGACAGGTGTCTACAGACGTTAGCAGAAAAAGACAACTCCATCGGAGTATTCCCAGGAGTGAAAACTGCATCACAGTCTGCTGTTGACAGTGCTACTCTTTCCTAGGGCAGAATGGACTGTCTCCAAAAACCAAAGTAGATACTAATTTTTTCCACCACCAGATACCTCTTGCCTCAGGAAACCCATCACTCATTAAAAAAAAAACAAACCCTACAGTGATCATTAACTGGCTGCATCTACTGCAGGATTAACCCTCCCTATCTCCCACACTGAGTCTAATGTAAGCACATAAACAACCTGATCTGACACAAGCCATTTCTTCATCATCACATGAGTAATGTTATCTAGTGGATAAAAGTTTGATGTATCAAGCCGGAAGCATAATTCTTATCTGTATTACTATTATGTAATTTTAACTTTTGATACCGAAAAAGATTCTGATGGATTGCAGAAAGCCTACTAGAAGATTTCTTTTGATAACGGAAGTAACGATATTGGACCAGAATCAGCTCAAGAGTAAAGCAGGACTGAATCTCAGCCACATCCCAGTGCAGCACGAACACTAAGCACTACGCAGTTATAATAAAATCTGCACTATATTTGGAAGAAGGCTGTTTCTTTCCCTCTCTCACGTTATAAGTTGTTTCATTTACAGCCATGCCTCCTGGAAGTGCTGTGGCTTGCCTACACCAGCCAGTATTTTTATGTGCAGACATGCCATTCGAGTTAGACAAGCAATCCTCAAAGCCCCAGAGAGAAAAAAATACTATTTGAAGGATACTGCACATATAGAGCCAAAAGATTCATCTTACCCATGTAATTTTAATCACTTGCCTGAAGACAGAATGAATTCAGCTGGCAAAAACATCTGTTTCAATCATAAATGACAAACCCCTTGTCCTACATGCAGCTATGGGGTGCAATTTTTTTTTTCCATGCTTCTAACAAAGCTAAGTCCATCAAGCTTTTAAGCCAAACACTGGTATCATTTAATCTTAACAAAACAGCAAATGTAGAAGAAAAAACTACAAACAAGAATGTGGAGACTGACTTAGTTTCTGAATCAGAGCTTTAACATCCCTTTCAAACCCATCAATTATGACAACACTAGCTACAATTAGGTACAAATTCCAATTCTTTCTGGAACCTTGCTTGCCAAAGCCATTTTCTTAGGCTTGCCTTTTTTTTTGAACCAAGCTCATGCCCCACTTAGGTCTTCTGCCTGTGTAATGATGCTGGTGAGGGACACAAGGAGGTATCAACTCCCACACAGCTGCACAAAGAAAAGACTCTTGGAAAGATACACTTACATTGGTAAAACCAGGCTCCTCCTTCTGAAAGGACAAGGCAAATAGTACATGTCTGAGTAACAGGAAAAAAAAAAGTCGTACCAGGAGAATCACCACTTAATTGGCCTCAGTTGCATTTGCATGATAGTGGCAAAGGTCTACTAAGCCAGGTACAACAGTGGCAAAGTTCTCCTAGTGTGCAAAGTGAATCCAGAGCCTCATCTTGCTGTGCTGTGCCACATCAAAAGCAATGCAGTAAAACTCTTCCTGCACATATCACAACACCCAGAGAAGCTCCTTTGGTGCGCCATGCCGACCTCAAGGTGTAGTCAGAGCGGCTCAACGCAAGCTGTAGCTTTGGCACTTGCCTTGCAGATTTCCAGCTTGAGATCATAAAGTTCTTGATTAATTTCACAGGTAGTCATCATCTCTGCCACAGCTTTATGAATAAGACTATTCAAGACTCTGCAGCGTATGTTATCTTCTTTCCTAGTTTTTGTCTGGTCATCTTTCATTACAGAGGCCAACTTGGTTGGTTTATACATCTTCAAAAAAAAAACCAAAACAACCAAACCCAACACATTAATCAATAGTTACAAACTTGTATTAGGCAATTATATAGAGTTTTGTGCACTCCACTAAGTATGCTCTCAGAATGCCATTACTGAAGCTGTGATGGCTTTATATAGCTCTTATGTATCAGGTGTTTCAATAAAGAATATTTCTGTTCACAAAATCTTTGACCTTCATGTATTACAGTCAAGGTTTCTTAGTTTCATTATTTTGTAGCAAGTTATACAGCTCAATAAATCAGTTTTCTAAAATACAGTGTGTATTAAGTGAAAAGCATTGCTTGTTTGAAAAACAAACATGAAAACTTGTTTTCCGTAAAACTAAGCTGGTAAACGAAAGTTTTAATCTGGATCAGTTCTCCGCTATGGGCTCAAGAGCGTGCACGAGAGCGTTGGTGCCGGTGCGGATGAAAGATCAGCACAGAAGAGGAAACGGCCATGGGGAACCCAACGGCTTCTCTTGACAGCAATCCTGGCATGTCATAGTGAAACTGGAGCTCTAGTGCTCGTTCACAAAATCCTGCTATTCCTCCACCAGAAAATGCTTTTCCCAAAGTTAGACACAATGGCAGAAGCACAAGCTTGTTCCTCCTGGCACAGGTAAACACGGCACCTTAAAAAGCTTGCACTTACCATTTTAGATCCCAGGGTAGGGCTGTCATACCAAAACTTCTTTCTTTTGGAAAAAGGAAAGGGAATCAGCTTTATCTTTCAGCAGCTCAGAGAAACCCGTTGGTTCCCTGTGTAACTAAAACGTCACCTGCCTGAAGGCACACGACACAACACCCAGGTTTTCACATCTGCAAGTACTTTTCCCCACGGCGGTTACAGGCCCGGGTGCGGTGTGGGGAGCAATGCTTCCCATTCACGGCTGAGGCTGCGCCCGGCGGGGGG
>NW_008795124.1:1651862-1654802 GCF_000699145.1 Aptenodytes forsteri | reverse complement strand
GAGTGGTCCTGCCGGCCCCGGGAGGGAAGGAGGGAGGCTGAGCTGCCCTCGGGCACAGGCGAGCCTCAGGGCCCGGGCTGGGGGAAAACTCATACACACGCTATGTATAGCTATGCCAAGCTCCGTGCAGGCGTAGCTATGCGCAGGCTCTGTTATTTGGATAAGCGAGTTGTCTTGGAAGTGGAAATAAACCTGGTTGCTGCGTTTCCATTAAAGGGCTACCCCAGCAAAGGCCTTGCAGACTGTTCCCCACAGATAAGCCTTGCTGCTGGAGCGTCAGGAGCAGCCGGTCTAACCTACCGACAGCGTTTTGCTGTGCCACGTAGTTTGTCGGTGGCACTAGAATACAATTTAAACATCCTTCCATTCGGCGTTACATTGATGGGCAATTTTAAGAGGATGTGAGCAAAATAAATTACACCGATGCAAGACTATGGACTCTTGAGTTTTTTATTGAAGTTCATGACAAAATACTGCAGTTTTCCACGCAGAATCACTTCTGGTTATTTCAATAAATTAAACCCATGCATTATACATTTTATCTGTATAACACACATGGGATAATTACATGAAGAGTGATCAAATTACTGTTTCCTTACACCAGAATACACACTAATGGCATTAACATTAAATGCAGGCCGCTTTAAAGAATACTTCATTAGGGATAGGAAGACCTGTAAGACCTGCTTGTATGCTTTCCGTCATGTTTTCCATCATAAGGCGGCGTGTCTTTTTGGTGGCACTTCCAATGTGAGGAGTTACTATAACATTCTTCAGCTTTAACAAAGGGTGATCCCTGGGAAAGGAAAAGAAATACTGAGCTAGTCACTCACAGAGCATTCATCTGTCATTTTGTCACCTGAAGGGAGACAGGGAAATATTTAAAATAATAATTAAAAATAAAAACTAATTGCATAACCCATACTCAGAAGAGTTCAAACTGCTGCCTAGCTTGTGGTTTTTTAATACAACAAATCCTCCAAATGAGTCAGTGTGAATTTTGTTTGGCAAGGACGGAAGGATTGGGGACATCGTTTCAGTAGGACTAGTGCACATACATCATGTACTCCTACTAACAAAATTATGTTACTTCTCACATGCTCACAAACTTGTACTTAATTTGAACCACACACATACACTCATTTATATTTAACTTAAATAAATGTCCTACCTTGGCAAAGGTTCAGGATATGTCACATCCAGAGCAGCTGCCTTAATAACTTTGTTCTGAAGGGCTTCCACCAAAGCATCCTGATCCACAACCAGACCTGGGTTACAGTAAGAAGGAATATTTTCATGTTCCGTACTGTTCTCTCACCATCCTTTTGGGCATGGTGGTCAAGCAAACGGCAGGGCGAGCGATGTTCACAAAGCAGAAGCAGCAGCAGAGAGAGGGTGGTGAAGCAGGAGGAGGAAGCTTGGGTACGTGCATCAGAGTGGGATACTCAGGAATTTTAAAAGGCAGCACGTAGCACCATAAAACGAAGTACAGTGCCAGATTTCAGAGTGGGCTGTGCCACCCTGATGTATGTTAGCAACAACACTTCACTAAATAAATAAAAAGCTTAAGTAGGAGATTATACAAATATACATGGGCTTCTAACACTCCAAGCTCACTAACATTTTAGAGACCTACTTGCTCATAATTATGGAAATGCTTAAATGTTTTGCTGAGGTATGGCCACGGACATCTATATAATCTAGTAATCAGAGAATTTACTGAAAATTTCAGAGTGACAGACTCTATATTAGGGTTGGGGTTTCCCAGGACTTTTTATGCCAGCAAACCATAATGCAGTTTTGTTTATTCTGCACCCTACCTCTGCTGATATTAATGAGAGTAGCTGTGGGTTTCATCAGCTCCAGCTCCCTCTTCCCAATCAGTTTGTGTGTCTGTGGAGTCAGGTTCACAGACAGCAACACAAAATCTGACTGCTGGAGCAAATCGTCTATCTTCTTACAGTAAATAGCTCCAACGGCACTTTCTTCTTCCTTGTTTCTGAGGGGAAAAACCCAAAATTAAACTCCAGAAAAAGTTCAAATCACCACTAGAGAAAAGGTTTCTTAATTGTTTTCTTCATTCTGTAGTGCAGAGCAGTTAGCCGGTTATCTGACTGAAACTCAGTAAAGAAAAATGTTAAGCTGTTTCCCACAATACCGAGTGCACGATACACAAATGTGCAGTACTATACCTGTGGGGATGGAAAGTAAGAAATGAGTATCATGTAAATGCACTGAATAAATAATAAAATAAATGCATTTGTGTCACAGCTTCTGGTTGTAACAGGGATTCTTTTCCAACCCAAAAGCGAGGCTGATGTTTGACATGAATTTCCTTCCCTGTGAAAAGTAACTCATCTGAAAATTCCTGAGGAAACCCACAAGACAGGGCAGGGGTTAAATCTTCAGAAATTTGTGTCAGCAGCAGTCTGCTTGCTCTGTGCATCAGTGCTGGTTCACTGAAACCACATGCTGCAGGACCTGCCAGTGCATTCGATATCCATTAGGACAAGGTTGGGGGATGTACTGCCCAGCTCCCATCAGATTCCTGCAAAAAGAAAAGGATGGGATGGGCCTGATGGGAGCCACGGCATATGTGAAAGGCACATACACCTCATCTAGAAGACAGCAAACAGGCTGGCAAGTCTGGCTTTTCATTGTCAGCTGGCTCTGAAAGGGCAAGATGTCTCTGCCTGCATCCCTGCCTCACCTAAGTCACAGGAGTTATGTCCTCCCAGACTATTCCTTCTTTCCTCAGTCTATTGCAATGTCACCAACATGACAGGAAGACCCAGCGAGCCCTGACTCACGGGGAGACCAGTGAGATAGAATCATAGAATCATAGAATCATAGAATCATTGAGGTTGGAAAAGACCTCTAAGATCATCGAGTCCAACCGTCAACCCAACACCACCATGCCCACTAAACCATGTCCCTAAG
>NW_008795124.1:1648419-1651388 GCF_000699145.1 Aptenodytes forsteri | reverse complement strand
GGCTGTCGACCAACACCCCCAGGGCCTTCTCTGCTGGGCAGCTTTCCAGCCACTCTTCCCCAAGCCTGTAGCACTGCATGGGGTTGTTGTGGCCAAAGTGCAGGACCCGGCACTTGGCCTTGTTGAACCTCATACAGTTGGCCTGGGCCCATCGATCCAGCCTGTCCAGGTCCCTAGATGTATCTCTCCCATTCCTTCCTGACTTTGTTTCTGTATAAATTGGGAAATTAATGACTGTCTTGAAGCAAGTGTATGTACTTTGCCACTTAACATAAAGAGCCAATAATAAGGCAGTGACTTATTGTCATGGCCCTGAGGGCACCACCAGCCCTGGCTGTCCCTGTCCGGCCCCCTAGGGCTTCCCCCCATCCCAGGACCCCATGGCAGCTCCCCCCAGGGCCGCCAGCCCCTGCCCCAGCGATGCTGCAGCAGGGCTGGTCTCCAGCTCCCCTCAGCCCTGGTCTGGCCTCCGCCCTGCCTTATCACCATGAGCTCACCTGATGATTTGGACTTTTGGGTGAACCTGGCCACGATCTGTGGCCCTCGCTGCTTTCTGGCACAATATTTAATAACAATAGTGCAGAGAGCACATCATCCTATCCTAACACGGAGAGAACGGGATATCAGTTTGACAGAGAAAGGTACAAATAATGTTTAAAAGCAGTGACAAAATAGACTTTCCATCAGCTTTACCTCCGATTCCTATTGTGATACAAAATCTTCATTTCAAAGCCTTTGGCTCTCTCAGCCACTTTGTAGCCAATGGTGCCCATTCCCACGATCCCCAGGGTCGCTCCAGAAACCTCAGTCCCCAGCCAGTCAGCAGGGAAATACTCCGTGTCACGGGAGACTGCCATCTGATAGCCTTTGAGGGCGGGGAAAGAAGGAAAAATGTCATGTAAATGATGTCCTGGCATCTGGTTACTTTTTTCCCCCTCACTTTTTATCATAAGACAAGGCAGAAGCAGAGGAGCAGTAACATAATGTTGTTGTGTTGCTGGACAAGAAGTGAATAATGCAGCACTGTCAGCATGACATCTGACACATGACATCTGACACATTTCTTGCTTAGGGTAGAAACATATCCAGCCCCTCTTTGGCAGACAAGGAAGGCAAGGCCAAAGCAGCAACCTCCCTTTGATGTACATCACACACCTGCCCATCATCTCTCTCTGCCTGCAGTACAGCTTACTGCGCCATTGAAATGCACCTCGGCAACGCAGCTTCTTACTCATGGTGGTTCATCAGCAGGGCTTATGAAACTGGCAGTGCCACGGATGTCACCTATATTGTAAATACTGAATGGCGCAACTGATGAGTCAGTTGTAGTGTCATCAAGACTTTCAGTAAGCCAAAATACGATTCCCAGCTGTGTCCTGCAGACACACTAAAATTGGTGGGGAAAAGAAACACAGAGCATGGTGGACAGATTTCTGGACAGCTTGTTCCTAGTGACTCAGATACATGTCAGCTTGGCAAAGACACGTTGCAAGCGTCCTTGAAAATATCTCCTTTTAATAAAACTTGAAAAGCAAGACTGCAGTGAACAAGTAGAATGAGTAAGTGGCTACGGGCTGAGGGAGAAGAGGCCGGAATTTAGGGCTGTCTGAAGAAGGAACACATCTACCTTGCTGACAGGCCTGTTTGGAAATGGTATGCGCTGCGTGCAAGATATTGTCGACATGACAGATTTGTCTTAACTTTTTCCTCATCCCTGGATTTTCCTGTATTTCTACTTTTAAGCTTACCTTTGCATCAGCACACACTTTCTAACTGCATGTTTTGAAGAGTCACCTTTCCTATAAAAAGACTAAAACCGTATCAGTTATTACCTTCCACAAGTCTCCTGGAAGATGCCAGCATCAAAGCCATCCCCAAGTCTGCCGTGTCAGTGGAGACAACAAATGGAGTGTTGGACGCTTTCACACCATGGCTGGAGAGGAGGTTCAGGTCCAAGTGATCTATTCCCACTCCAGAGCTTGCGACTATCTTCAAGTTAGGCAAGCTCTGGAGCAGCTCTTCATTAATAACTGGTTTGTGATACCACATATAAACAGCTCTGATCTTTTTGCTGAGAAATTTCTTGTTTTCAAGATACTCTTTCATGGTGATGAGATGAAAATGTTTCTCCAGAAATTCAACATGGTCTTCATATACTCCGTGCTTCCCTCCTATACAGTCAATTAGCACATAAGGCAGTTCCTGACCCTCCATGCCCTACAAAAGCAATGAGAAACCAAAAGGACATGTCCTTAGGTGACCCAAAACAGGAATTGATTGGCTCCGTTACGTTCTGTTTTCCCACTTGATGACAGAGTTGGCTAAAGGTGTTCATTCCCACATGCAGAACTTTTCTTGTGTTCTTCCCGTGTTATTCAGAAGGATGTTCAATTTTTATGTAATCTTGTTAATAAGACAAGAAAACACTGTTTCTGGCATACCAGCTATGCTAACACTTAAACAAAAGAGCTACCAGATGTTACTCCTGTTCAATATTCAACATTTAAAGGCCGAAGTCTTGATAATTTAAGAACGTGGCCACGTGAGTGGAAGGGTATCTTTTAGCCTGAGTTCTGCCTTCGATTGCCACCTATGCAACCATATTAATTAGCATGAATGATATTATCTCAGGAAAAATCCTGTTTAATATAACGGAGCTATAATTTGTCAGCTACGAACTTTGGAGTTATCCATTTACTTACCCTTTTTGTCCTCGGTCGCCTTCAGTGTCCTGACAACTCTTCACTCTGCCGACTCTGGAAAGAATCAAGTCTGTTCTCTCAGGGTAACCACAAGAAACCCGCACGCCGCCCCTCAGCCGCTTAGGAAACACAGCCGTCGCGTCAGAGGTACAGAAAAGACAAATGTCCACTGGGCCCGACACCGGCTGGGCGCGCTTTTTTCCTGGCTGAGCGCAGACCAGACCCCCCAGCTCCGGGGCTGCTGAAACAAGGCGCCACTGCTCTCCC
>NW_008795124.1:1641197-1647871 GCF_000699145.1 Aptenodytes forsteri | reverse complement strand
GCGGGGCCGGCCAGGTGCCTGCGACCGCCCGCAAAGGTGCTTCCGCGGGCCGGGGTGAATGGGGAGGACAGGAGGTGCCAGGGCGGCGGGAGGTGTACCCCAAACCCCTCGGGGGAGCCGAGAGAGAGCCACAGGTGTTCACAAATAATCGTATGTTTTTAAAAATGTACCGTGTTCCTGCGCTGTTAGTGATTTCAGAGCAATCAGGATTTTGCATTAACGGCAAGCACGCCGTCTTTTCCGTACTGTCTTTGAATACCAGCTATGGTCTGGCCTCTCTGTTGGTCACTACAGTATTTGCACGTGAGTTAATGTGGTACGAAGAGTTGTCTCTGACCGGCAGACACCAGTGGCAGATCTCATTGGACACATGAAGGTCTTTCCCAACCTAAATGATTCTAAGAATACCCTCAAAACCTCTCTTCAAGAGCTAAGTGACTGGGGCAGGCTCAGGTGCTCAGTCACTGCAGCTGTAATCCTGGCTACAGGCAGTCCCATGCCTATCCCAGCTGAGAAATGTGTGGAAGTTTTCCTGGCAAGGTTACTTGGACTGTAAATCCCAGGTGACGGAGGCTGCCAAGTACAGCTTCCGTACTCTGTTCACTAAACCTGTGCTGGAGCGATCCCCCTTGCTTGTGCAGGTGGTCAGCAGACGCTCGAGAGGGTGCCTGGCTTCTGTGGTGAGAAGAGCTCCGGAGCTGGGAAATACCGCTGCTGTGGGCACCGGGGACCTCTCTCCTTCCACGCTACGAAATACCCAGCCATTGCACGCTGCTGTGTCTCTCCTGACCACTGCAGTGCTTTGCAAAAGAATGGATTACAAAATCATGTCTTCTTGAATTCTACCAAACACATTTTGATATGCTGAACATTAAGGCAGTCAAGTTTAACACCAAATCCTCTACAAAATGACTGATGAAAATATAAAGTATAATAAAATGTTGTGATAATTATACAAAACCATAAATTGTTCTTGTTATCCTGATGATGATTTTTGAGTATCATTTGCTTACATGGATTTCAAGTTCAGACAGTTAACCTTTAAAGCAAAAATTCATTAACTAGCAAGATGGAGTTACAGCATATTAACTGGATTCTTAGTTAAGCCTACTTGAATTTTCTTCTTTAAAAAGAAGCAACAAACCCTAAAATGCTTACACATTCCCTGTTTCACATCAACTGCTTCCAAGTTTGCTGACAAGACATAATAGGTGATCTTTTAACTTACTGCTCACGTTACAATACCTGAGATCAAAGGACCGTTGTAAAGCCCCTCTCAAAGACACAAGTCATTCTAGCTATGAATCGAGGAAGGAGGTCTGCTGCTTTTGAGTACTGAAGGTAAAAAAAAGCTTTGGAAGGACAACACGGTAGTTTTTCCCTTTGTATATCAAATCAACAAATTCGAATGAACAAAATGAAGAAGCAATTAGTCAGAGGAGCCAAAAAAATAAGAGTCAAAGGAATGTTACTCTTTTTTAAGCAAAAATCCAGGACATACACATCAAATGTCAAGAAAATGGGTGTGTTATCTGGTTAGATGCAGAGAGAATCAGATGGCTTCAAAGTTTTTTTGTGTAACTTGAACATCTAATTTTCAAGTTACGGTTTGGGAGCCGATATATCTCTATAGGAGATATATCTGTATAGCAACACACGTGACAGAAGAGGTCAGGAAGCCATTTATATTTTGAATGATTGAAGAGCTGTTCGAATTACTAGGACACAGACTGTCACAGAAAGTAGAACGTGGACAGCAACGAAAGAACAGTTACCATAAGCTAAGTCTGACTAAGGAAAAACAAGATGAGAGTGTTGCACCAGTGCACTATCATGTTCTAAGTAGATTTAATTTGTAGAGTACCTCAAAGACTTCCAGGTAGTGTGTTAAGCTGAATTACATAGTGTTGCAGTGTGCTGTTAGTTTTCTGTTATAGAAAGGGATCTATTTTACCAGCATTGTGACAAAGTTCTCTGGAATTAACAATGTCTATGAGTATGGGGAGAGAAGTATTGCACAACCTGTGAACTTCATTCCCATTATTAAATATTGCCATTAGTGTGCATGTAATACTGCAGGGCAAACTGATGCCTGCAGTGTTAATAAGGTGCTTGCATAATAATTGTTTCTTAGGATTAGGCTTTTGAAGTATTGCGAAAAGCCTGAAAGACTTTTGTATAATGTAATGTAATACATTTCCCAGTTGGGATGCATAGAGTAGCTTAAGCACGAAACTGGATGAGGACATACATTTCCCACATCTATGTTATGTGTTACAAAACAGTATTATATGTGGCCAGGATTCATAGGACAAAAAAAGCAGAGGCAAGAAGCAAATTCACAAGATTGTTGTTTCAGGCAAGGCCAACTCAAGCGATGCATTTGTTGTCATTGACTCTAAACCGTCATAAAGTGCTATCACTAACCTGTCTGCTTGCCATAGGTAAGGCCAGATTTCCCAGTAGACTACTGTAGCAGCACTTTATGCCAGATCATGTACTGTTTGCCCCATCGAAATGCTTCAGACAAATCTGAATCAACAGAGTGAACTGTAATGGATCATCTCTTTGCTCATGTGGCCACTGCATTTTTTGATCCATTTTTAGTAACTGTGAGATTGGATGTATTGTGTTTTCCAAGCACAATCTAAGTAGAATAGCAGAGATAGGAAACAGCATCTAGTAAGCACAGGAAGGTTTCTTTAACTGTATGTCAGTTAATCTGATACTGTTCAATAAATATTTATAGATTAAGGAAAGGCAGGAAACAAAGGGCCATTTTTTGCAATGTAATTTGAAAAGAGAGGCAGTTGCTTCCTGAAGACATTTTGGGAAGCTGTCCTTCAAGTGATGATTTCCAGCCTGTGGAATGCCGAGTCGTTAGGCATTGTGTGTGAGTCAACCCATCACTCCAATGACTGACAGGTATCCTGTTGTCTAGCGCTGTGTCTTCCTGTCTAAAGCACCCCACCTGCAGGGACCAATTCTGTAACTAATCAGCCCCGATTCTTGAAATATCTGCAAAAGTAGAAGTAAAACTCCAAGCAAATGCCAAGTGTGTTCTATTGTTTTATGTAGAAGTGAAATGAAGTACTGTATCTGATTTTATGTTTGCTGCTTCATGTCTGGAGAAAAGTTTGCCTGTGCAAAACCTTGTGTGTTTTTTCCAGTTTTAGGACATTGATCTAATAAGAGGTATTTTTTTCTCTCTTCTATTTTAGCTTCTGGTAGCTTTTGTTTTCACCTCTGTAATTTGTTGCTTAGCCTTTTATTTTGAAAGACTAAACTTATTTTTGTCAAGGTCACACAGGTGACAATGAAAGGCATACGGGGCGTCTGTACCTCGGATAACAGGGAGGTACCTGGGGCAGTCTTGAAATTCTTGCCAGCCAACTTGCTGCTCCTGAAAAGCTGCAATGTTTTGTTTCCCTGAGCTGCAAGAGTTGGTAACATCGTCGTATGTTAAACTGGTGGAAGAAAGTGTCTTTTGGCAAGCACCAGTGGCAACCTTCTGCAAGGAAAAGGAAGTGGAAATGGCTCTGTAGAGATGCATGAGACTACAGGCAAAATCCTAGCTGCACTAAATGGCAACTTTCCTATAATTTTTACTGATAGATTAAATAATCATACTAATCATAAATTCTTATTACATAATAAAATGCATAGCACTGCCACTTTGAATTGTGTATTGGTTTATTTGTCTTTTGGACTTGTATTAAGACAACAGGGAGTACATAAAGACAACAGAGAGGACAGCTAACTGTTTTCTACAAAGCTTTAGCAGGTGGAAAGCAGTGATACAAAGGAAAACGTATAGATGTGGATTTTAATGCTGCGTGTGTTCTTACAGACTTTTGTGTTCCCACTAATTTACAGAACAGTGCTGGAGGCTTAGAGGGCTCTGAGTGTTCTTCCAAATATTTGCACAGAGTTCAAAATCGGGAGGGTAGACTGCACGTAAATTTGGTATTACAAACATAGTAGCATGTTCATCTTGAAGACTAATTTTCTTTAGTGCTAGTACTTTAAATTGTCTTCTAAAATCCAGTCTGCTTTGAACAAGTGATTCTGAGTACATTTCTGAAAACTGACTTTTGCCTCAGCGTTTTGTGTCTCAGGAGCTAGTTTAAATGGAGACTTCCATATGGAAAATCAATAATATTTCTAGCCAGGTAGCTTATTTTGTTGTTTTTGATAGCTAATAGAATGGGAACAAAGTGAATTATGTAATCTAAAAATGTCATTTTCTTCAGGACTAGGGAGCCTAGCAAGAACTGTAAGTGCATTGGCAATGAGAAGTTGTTTTTCCCAGAGCCACTTAAAGCCTGCATGCATCTATCTATGGTTGGAAGTGAAAAGTAATGTATTCCTCCACTTTGCAAGGAAATTAAAATGTAAAAGCTGTTTTTTAATGACATGTGAGACTCAGCCAGAGCTTTCTGTGCCCACTTGGAACAGGTTTCTCTTAACAAGGAAAACATAAGAATAAAAAACTTTAGAGCTGATGGGGGGGAAGAGAAGAATAAAAAGAGAGCTGTGATATCCTTTTGCACATCAGCTAGGGAGCACTTCACTGGGTATGGGGAGACCATTAAGAGCTGCTAGTATGTTTTCAGCTGCTTCCTCGGTTATCATGTAGGTGGACTTGTCTGTTTTAATGCTGAGGTGAGGCATTATAATGATGTTCTTTAATTTTAACAACATATGATCTCTGGAAGAAAGGAAAAAAGAGGTAGTTAAGTTACCTACTGTTGTTGCCCAAATAAAGAGGAGTCCTACTTTGGCTTTTGCTCTGTATTTAAATATAAAGTTAATTTAATATAACTTCACAAGTCCCACTTACATCCACAGAACCTGATCACCTGTGTCCAAGTAATTTTGGACATTAAAAGGACATGTTAAGAGTTTATACTGTGCTCTTTTGTCCAGAAACGGACTTTTGCCATTAGGCAGCAATTTAAACCATGTCAGAAGGGAGGATTAAGTCCCCCTGACACATTAACCCTACAAAATGCTCTGAGTTGTAGTTACTCGACTCAGATAGTGGACGGCGATGTCCTGGCACACAGACATAACAAGACCAAACTCCCCCAACCCAAAATGCAACGAGACAGTTAACTTCCATGAGGCACCATTCTTCTGAGTTGTAGTTACTCGACTCAGATAGTGGACGGCGATGTCCTGGCACACAGACATAACAAGACCAAACTCCCCCAACCCAAAATGCAACGAGCACAGTTAACTCCATGAGGCACCATTCTGGTACAGGTGTCTTTTCACAGAAGCTAAGTAGCCTCTGGGCCCAAGAGACCTGCAGTACTTCAGCCTTGTACTGGGGAAACAAGCCTGCAGGGAGGGAAACCTCGGGGCAATGCAGCAGGTCTAAGAAGGGATGGCTCAAGCAGCTTCCACCCATTCACGGCAAGTTGCACCTTCAGATAAAGCAATTTGTAAGTGAAGCACTGCTGCAGCTTCATATGGTGATTCTACGGAGGGGGTTTAATGCTCCCCTTGGCACACAAGCCCCCTCCTGCTGTCTCCTGGCGCCCAGGCTTCCCTTTGGCCTGTTATCAGACCCAACATCTGGGCTGCATCCCATTCGTATTCATGGCACTTTTACAGAAACCTCCACCCCAGGGGCGGGTGGGGCTGCCTCTGCCAGATCCCCGCCTGCTGCAGGGATGCCTCCTGCCTCCGGCAGGCCTCACGCATCCTTTCTGAGAAACAAGCAGAGATGGCAGCCTGGGCAGTGGTTCCGGGTAGGTGACATCCAAAGCTGCGGCCCTGATAACACCAGTCTGCAGAGCTGTCGCCGGGCCTCTTGGTCAACTACTGCACCTGGTTTGGAATAAGAGTGTCTCTGAGTGCCATTTGCAGGTAATGATCTGAGAGTGAAAAGAGACTAGAAGGGGAGAGAGAGGAATTTTCACCATGCCTGATCTGTCCTCGGTGTATGCACCAGCGGTGCAGTGGATGCAGCATGGTGCTGCATGTAACACAACAGGAGCTGGCTCATACTTTCTCGTCAGGCCAGTCAACAGTTCTGGATGGTACCTCGGCTGATGTTAATGAGAGTAGCTGCAGGTTTCATCAGCTCCATCTCTCTTTTCCCAATCAGCTCGTGTGTCAGAGGCGTCAGGCTCACCACCACCATCACAAAATCTGCCTTCTGGAGCAAGCTGTCTATCTTTTTGCAGTAAGTGGTGCCGACAGCTTGCTCCTCTTGCTCTTTCCTTGTGGGGAAAAAAGGGATCACACTGTATTTCAGGGCATCAGTCATGAAAATATTTTCTTCAGTGATGTCACTGGTATACAAACTGAAGGATCTGATTATCACATTCATGTAGCAAACAGGTGGCAAACAAAGGTGAATTCAGTCTCAGCTGGCTGTTTAGGCCCTTCTGGAAGGCTTCAAGCCCTACAGCAGGGGATGGATTGCACGCCTGCCTCTCAGCCATTGCAGCGCAGGGTCCAGGGGCTTCTTGTAAAGTCTGCAAGTGGACTAAGGCTAAGCACTGGAACAGATGGCAGCACATGGTCCACTCTCCAGGGTTCCCTTTGGGGATGGTGCACGTCACAGGGTGCAGTTGTTACCGTAAGTCAGCAGATGAAAAACTCTCTAAGACTCAATTTGGAGTTTTAGAAAGCAGGCATTCTTTATTGCGGCACCGGGC
>NW_008795124.1:1636385-1641119 GCF_000699145.1 Aptenodytes forsteri | reverse complement strand
AAAAGTCTTTAACGCATGCGCTCTTATGTTCATTGGTGGTCTTCCAGGGTCCTCTGGTGGTCGTCGATAGTCTTCCTCACTGTGTCCGCTAATTGAACTCAGTCTTTTCACCTAGCTGCAGTAGCTGATTTCAGCATAACTTCCTTATCCATTCCACCCCTGTACACAGAGCTTCAAGGATTCCTTTTATCTACGGAATGTCCAGTCTACAGAACATTTAGCTACTTTGTTTTGACAAAGAGAACCATATGTCTCCTTAGTATTTCTTTATATTCGGTATCACAGTAACGGCTCAAACCAGAGTAGTGGTACTCACCAGAACTCATCCGTGTGGGCTCTGAGCATGCCAGTGGTCCTCATCCTGTTGGCATCCTCCAGAGAGCCTGGCATTTTCTGATGAGTGGAATCAGCAAGGCAGCTCTTTGGCAGGCTCCTGGCTGCCCCAGGACTTGTGTTCAACCCAAAAAGTTACCAAAGTAGAGAGAGATTTTTAGTGTGAACTTTTCACAATAAAAAAGGATACTTGCCATTTCTCCTGTTCTATGTAAATTTAGCTGCCTGAACTTTGGGAACTAAAGAAGCAATGAAAGGAGATTGTGTGTACAATCTTCTGCTCCCGATTGCAAGAGAATGGCTTTGAATTATCTCCTCCCTAATCTAGAAATAAAGAAAAAAGTCACACTAAGAAAATAACTTCAGTGTAACTTTGGACCATGTGTCTCCTAACACATGCATTTCATTGTTTTATTTCAGTGTCCAGGTCAACAACCAGAGATTAAGGGGGTAAAGAACGACTGGAACTACAGCCAGTTTTGCAGCATGCAGAGTGCATCTCGCTTCAGCATATAAGCTTGAAGTGTAAATGTACTTTAAAATAAGAAGGTTTTTCATTTCTGTTGCACTGCACATTGATTATTCATCACAGCACTCTTACATAAATATTACTTTAAAGACTGAAAAATATTAAACAGAGGGAGTTAGTGATGATCCACAGAAAAAAAGGATTTGTGCCTTATTTTCTCTTATTTTGTGGTTTATGACGAAATTCTGAAAGATCTTAAGGAGGGTGTTCACTAGTACTTTTGTTAATGTGAGTTTGCTCAGCTGTTTTTATAATTTCTGAAGTAACAGGCATGCCAAGCAAGGCTAGAAATTTCTGGCCTCATACACCCTTGTTATTTGATTAGGGCTAGCTAGAGCGGTAACCCTCCTGCTGCAGTCTGCATATGGAGAAAATCACTGAAAGCCACATGTACTAGCACTGCAGCTTCTCCCTTCAGTCAGGGAGGAGTAAAGGTGTCTCAGGGTAGATCATGGTTTATAGCAGTAAACATTTGTTCTGCTTGTTGCCTGCACCTTGCCTGATTGCAATGGCCTCGAGTTGTACATGGGGATCTTGCTCATCTTTATGCTGAAGAGCCCCTGTGCTGAATCTCTAACAAGGATCAGACGCCCACATACGCAAGTTAGGAGGGGCTAGAAATAAAGGGTGAAATCCAGTTAAATACTTGGCAAAATTCCTTCTGGTTTGAAGAGAAACAAGGTTTTCTCAAGAACAGCTCTCAAGTTAATCAGTTTTCATATTGTGCCAAGTATACGTTTCCTAGTTCTCCAGTCATTCAGAGTTTCGACAAGATCACTCCTGAGCTTCAAAATATGGAGAAAAAATAAACAAAAGGTAAAAAGTTATGTGTCACTATAGTAAGATATGATAAGAATAAAAAAGGTACAAGATTGATTTTCCTTCTTCTGTTCACATCTCCAGGAAACCTTAGAATTTCTAATATAAAACCTAGATTAAGTTTCCAAGTGTTTAGTCACCAAGTAACTCCTTACAAGACTGATTTGAGGCAACCGTTTTTTTTTCTTTCGTTTTAATCTTGGCCCTATTCCCTCATTTCTTGCTATATTCCTGACATAATTCCTTGAAAAGGAAATACTGACTATCTAAAAGGGAGTTTCTTCTGTAATTAGAGTCAAGACATCTCTTTACCTCCGTGTCCTGTTGTGGTACAAAATGTTCATTTTTTTTTTCTTTCGTTTTAATCTTGGCCCTATTCCCTCATTTCTTGCTATATTCCTGACATAATTCCTTGAAAAGGAAATACTGACTATCTAAAAGGGAGTTTCTTCTGTAATTAGAGTCAAGACATTTTACCTCCATGTCCTGTTGTGGTACAAAATGTTCATTTCAAACGCTTTGGCTCTCAGAGCAATCTTCTACCCAATGCTGCCCATGCCAATGATCCCCAGAGTAGCTCTAGTAACTTCAACTCCCAGAAAATCAGCTTCACAATACTCCATACCCGAAGAAATTGCAACGTGATAGCCTGCAAGAAAAACACTCCAATATGAGAAATGAATGGCGTCCAACACAAAGGAACAAGGCAAAAGAGTCTGGGCTTGTTGTGCTACTATAGCACACTTTTAACAGTTACAGACAATTTTAAACAGCAATGGTTTTTGTAATGTCCTAGGTGACTCCCTAATATACCATCCTTCCCTGCCACATGTATGTGACATTCCCATTTATTCTCACCATACTACAAAAAGCCTTTTGATGTAATCACCCCTAAAAATCCTTCTGCTGCTTTAGACTCATAAAAATATTGCCCAGTTCTGCATCAACAATCAAAATAATTATTGCCAGTAACACTGCAGAGTTTGGAAACGTCACGTGGAGAATAACACCAGATGTTGGTTTTGCTATTTAGAGTAAGAACAGGTTTCCTGTTCACCTCTGCTACTCTCCTTGGAAAGAAAAGTGTGACTTCTTTAAAAATCACTACTTGGTAATTTCCATAATTATCTGTTAAACCTGCAAAATTTTGGATGGTTCTACAACACAGAAAATAAATTTATATGCACAGAGACAGCACTTACTAGTCTGCTAGCAAGGTGACAGGATTCTGATATTTCAGTCTTCCAATATTGCCAGCTTTTCTAAAACATAAGCAGAATACTGTGAAAGTATCAAAAAATGCCTCAGGATAAAACTCAGTCATGCCAGGGCAGAGCTATCAGAAATGCCACCAGGGATAGTTTATGTAGATGGGAACAAGAAATTAATCTCCCTTTTAATCTGTCTCCTCCTTGTGAGGTAGAAACAGATTTAGGGGGAGACAAATCTCCTTTGAGTTTCTATGAATCCTGTGGTACAGCTGGCAAATCAAAGGCAGGTAAATTTAATAGGATAAATCTGGAGGATCTTTTCCTGAAGCAGCAGGCATTCTAACCAAGCCAAGGGTAGCTCTATTTGGGGAATGGCAAGAAAAAATTGTGGAAGAAACTAGAAAGGATGCTACCATCAGAAACTGGAGCAGCCTGCCTTGTTGCTCTCTAACGCTCCTTAAATTCCCCAATTCTGCACCAATCCATTTCAGTCCCTGAGAATATGCCCATGCCTCTGTCAGCCCCAGCTTTCAGCACATACCCTTATTCTGCTCCATTGCTGCCTCCCACACTCTAATTTCTTCTGCCAGCCTGTGATTGCAGCGATCGTCTGATCTTTGGCATCCCCCGCTTTTGGTCAATAGCACTGTAACACCATCACATCAAGAAGCACATCTTATGTCAGCCAAATGTCAGTCACTGAAAATGTGCTGCTGAAGAAGGTAATGAAATTCAAAGTTTTCATATGTAGGAAGCACATTTCAGTGTGTTGTTCATCTGAAACTGTTAAATTAAGTCTACAGCCATATTTATTCTAAAAACTAAACTCCAGCTTCTAAGACCAAGGCCTGTCCATAAAGCAAAAAGTTGTATTTGAATCAAATGTGATTAGATTCTGCTCAAGTATTTTCAACCCAGGCTGGCGACCTGTGAAAAACAAACTCATATGATTTTATTTATACCTGGTTGAAATATATGCTATGTATGTTTGTGTATGCTGTAATAATTTAGATATATTTATGCTATATAAAATATATGAAAATACCGATTATTCTATTTGCCAACTCAACATATTTAGATTTCCACATTTTATGTGTAACTATGTGAACTACAGGTAACTCTAGGAAAAGTCAAGTTAATGGTAGGTAAATCTTGTATGATTTTTGGAAGCCACAAAAGAATTGAGATGTTACCTTCCACTAGTCTTCTAGCAGATGCCAGCAGCAAAGCCATCCCAGTATCTGCTGTGCTGCCAGAAACATCACATGGAGCATTAGCCACCTTCACACCAAAGCTAGCCACAAGTTTCAGATCCAGGTGATCCATCCCTACTCCTGAATTTGCAATCACTTTCAAGTTTGGCAGGCTCTGGAGGAGCTCTTGGTCAATGACTGATTTGTGCCACCACAAATAGATTGCTTGGACCTTTTTGCTCATATGCTTTCTGTTTTCAAGAAATTCCTTCATGGTGATGAGGTAGAAATGTTTCTTCAGGAATGCTATGTGGCCATGCAGTATCCCACGTATGCCACCAATTTCATTTACCAAAAGCCCAGGTAGCTCTCCTCCTCCCATGATCTGCACAAAGAAGACACAAAGTGTCAGAAGAAAGACATATAATTATTTCTAGACATTTCAAAGAATAATCACTTTCATGTCCTGTTTCATGACATCTATGACAAGAGATCTTATAAACCACATATTTAGATAGGGAGGTTGTCGAGGTTTAACCTCAGTTGGCAACTGAGCACCACACAGCTCCTCGCTCACTCCCCCTCCCCCCCCCCCCCCCACATTTCCTGGGTTTTCCCCCCTTCCCCTGCCGACACTTCCTCTCCTGTC
>NW_008795124.1:1624789-1636299 GCF_000699145.1 Aptenodytes forsteri | reverse complement strand
ATCCCTTTGGCCAGTTTGGGTCAGCTGTCCTGGCTGTGCCCCCTCACAGCTTCTTGTGCACCTCCAGCCTTCTCAGTCAGTAGAGCATGGAAAACTAAAAAGTCCTACTAGTGTGAGTCCCTTTGGCCAGTTTGGGTCAGCTGTCCTGGCTGTGCCCCCTCCCAGCTTCTTGTGCACCTCCAGCCTTCTCAGTCAGTAGAGCATGGAAAACTAAAAAGTCCTTGACTAGTGTGAGCACTACTTAGCAACAACTAAGTTGTTAATAATAACAACATTGTTCTCACCCTAAATCCAAAACACAGCACTGTACCAGCTACTAGGAAGGAAATTAACTCTATCCCTGCCAAAACCAGGACAGAGGTAAACAAACCAAGACAAGAAAGCAGCTCTTTTAAGTATATTACCAATTATACACACACACACAGGTATTCACATAATCAAGTCTGAACAAGTTCTGTCCCTCATGCTATGTAAGGTTTCATATCACTGTCACCAGTCTCATAACACACAATTATTTCTCATTGATTACTTAGTTTCAGACCATCAATAAATCTCCCTCCCTACCCTGAAATCACAAATTACCGCGTGTAATTAGTTGTAGAAGTAGTAAGTAGAAAAATGGACCAAATCTAGTTCGTGAAAATAAATTGCACGGCTTCATCATGAACTTCGAGTTACCAGGTTAATTTTTAAATGCTTCTTTGCAGAGATTTTTGCAGCCTCCTGTCTTGAAGAGACACCAGTGACTTCTTAACTGCAGTGCCTTCTCCTGACAAAATAAACAAAGTTAACAAAATAATAGATACTTAGGCAAGTGTTTTCCAAGAAGGACTTATGCACTCAAATTAAAGCATGGGGTTTTTTTGTGGGAATCACTGACTGTTTGTGGTTCCCAGAGGGTCTGTGAATTGACACCTTTTTTTTTTTTTTTTAAATAGACTATTTACAGCTACCATTGATTTTCCATAGGAATTTTGGGAATAGCTGCGGGGAGAGCTGTTCAAGGGCTACAGATCTTGGAATCCCCTATGGCAATATTGGCTGTTGTCTTGTTAGTAGTATTTCACTATTTGCATCTGAATGTCTAACTCTTGGCCTGTCTACAGTTCCTGTGCTAGAACTTCATTTTACCATCCCTTCAAGAAGCCTGACCATATTGCAAAATAATGGAAAGGCTTTCAGATTTTATGGAGGTGACAAACATTTTACTAAATTTTCTGACTTTGTTGCTTGCTCATAGGAAAGAGAATGTAAGAAAAATCTTGGCCCTGGGCTGGAAGTTAGGACTGATCACTAATTTTGCTTTAGGCTGTGCCCTCACCCACGTGATTTCAGTGGTAGATCTACCATTGTTTCATGGCCAGTCGAGATAAAAGCATCATTTTTGTCTGCATGGAGGAACTAAATCTCTTGGGATTTACTTTGGTTTTCAAAGGATACCCTCAGGAAAATCAAAGATACTTTTTCAATGATTGGCTTTGCTATGATTTAACATGTAGATGAAGCAGAGCTCTTCTTACATTAGAAAACCTTAGGCCTACGATCATTTCAAAGGAGTCTGCTTTCTTCAGTGTTTTGATATAAAAATAGAATATTGCCATATTGGCTGAAAAGTGTTTCAGGATACAGTCAAATTTCTGCAGGGAATTAATGCTCAATTCACCTTTAATATATTTGAGAGTGTTACACAAACTGCTTGGTGTACTTGCTTATCATTATGTAGCAGCAAGTACTGGGAACAGAACACAGGTATTCATTGAAATAATGGACTGAAGATATCAAAGTGCGTAACTGCTCAGTTTAAAATCTTCAAACAAATCCCTTTTATTAGTTCCACTTAATTTTTCAGAATTATAAATAACAGTACAGATCAAGTCTAGTGAGATGACAGCTTTGCAGTATCATGACAACAAGAGCAGTGCAGAACAGGTTGCTTTTTTTTAAAGTGGTATTGTAAGAAATAGTGCCTTCCCATGCATATGAGATTTAGTGATATCATCTGGCACACATCATTTGGGAAACACTTCACTTGGAATGGGTTGGCCATTGAGAACAGCCAGCATATTTGCTATTGCTTCTTCTGCCATCATACGGGTAGCTTGGACGGTTGCGGTTCCAATGTGAGGGGTTATGATGATGTTACTTAATTTTAATAAAGGATGATCTCTGTAAGAAACAGAAAGAACAGAATGTATTACACAGGGAATTTACTCTGCAGCTATCCCATGCTAGTTGTTAAGAACTGAACCTCAGGAAACAGCAATAGCATGTTGAGATAAAAGGGCCACAAGCACAGAACCAGCAGAAAGCTGTGGGAAGCTTGCTTACCCATTTCTTCTTCCTCTCTATTGGTCTTGTTGCCTTGCCTGTCAGTTAGGCTGGCAAAGAACTGACAGATGTGGGAAAGGCGAATAGTCTGTCATTTATTAATGACTGTGTGAGACAGGCTGAGGTTTTGCCTTTAAACAGTGAGAGAGACTCCCCGTGGAGATCAAGATTATGAGCATACTTTTGCACACAGTTTAAAACATTTCAGATTAATAGAATGGAAAACAGGTTTCTCTACCTTGGCAGAGGCTCAGGGTATGTCACGTCCAGAGCAGCAGCCCTAATAACCTTATTCTGGAGAGCTTCTACCAATGCATCTTGATCAATAACTGCACCTGCATCGAAATGAAATCTTGCTATTGTGACGAGTTAATGAACATGTTTTTACCTGGGAGTGGGGAAAGGTCTCAAGGGTCTAGTGAGAAAAATTACAGGATCTTCATCTTGTTAGAAAGTAGAATGTCTTTCTAATAACCATTAACCAAACAAAACAGAGATTTTATTTATTAATCTTTAATTAGAGGAGGATTATGGTCCACTGCATAAAGCTTTTTCCGAGATGTGACTGGTTTCAGTCTTTTCCACATTTTGACACTGACTTCCTGTATTATTATAGACAAATCATTTAATCTCTTCAAGCTTTCCACTCTTTTATCTCTGCTTTGTTTACTGAAACTATAATCTCTCTCTTATATGCTTCTTCAGTGCCAACAGATCTGTAATCCCATGTGAGGTTTCTTTTCTACATAGCTGTTCCAAATGAAACTTATGTTTTTCTTGTACCCCATTCATCATCAGTGATGATAAACCTTTCAGTTATTTCCACTAAAAAAAGCTGTCTTTAAGATAAGGCTAAAGAGAACAGAACATCTGCCGAACATCCCTAAATTCCAGAGGACCTTTGAACACATAGCATCTGATCTATGATAAGTCATTCATTTGTAGACTGCCAGCTACTTCATGACTCAAACAATACAGGGGTACCACAGACTGAGGTTGGGGGGGAGAATGTCAACATAATCAGACAAAACACAACCTTAACTGTGGAGACACAAACAGTGCTTTTAGACCGTCCTACCTCGGCTGATGTTTACAAGAGTAGCTGTGGGTTTCATCAGCCCCAGCTCCTTTTTCCCGATCAGTTTGTGAGTCTCAGGAGTCAGGTTCACAACCAACATAACAAAGTCAGACTGCTGCAGCAAGTCTTCCATCTTCTCACAGTAGTGGGCACCAACTGCCTCTTCCTCCTCCTTTCTTCTAAAGGAAAAATGCACACACACCCAAATTGATACAACTATTTCTAACTGGTTTTACCAATCATCAGTCAACCCTAGGAGAGATCTGGAACAGCACAGAGATTGAGAGGTTTGAGGCCAAGGTAAAGGAAAAGACATTGATAGGTACAGATGGTGGAAGGGAGGAGGGAAGGATGTGGGCTAGAGGGAGCAAGAGGCTAGAGGAGTGGCGGGACACTGAAGGAGTGATGTATGTGTGAAAGCAAAGCACATAGGTGTTACCAGGTATGGGAGGTTGGGGATGCAGTCAGACCCCACTCTTTTCTCCTGCATCTGTGCCAATCCCTGTAGATTCTCTCCTTGCCTGACATGCGAGTTAGGACTTGGGGTGGAAAAGGAATAAAGAGGAAGTGAAGTCTCAGAGAAAGGGAACTATAAAACTAAGAGAAGTTAAGACACTTGTCATTGGTGCCAGTGTGATGAGTGATCTGGCTGGGCTGAGGGACTGGCTGGGTGGGCCAGGAATGCTGCCAGAAGCCTGAAGAAGAGTTTGGCAGGACAGGGGACACAACGAGGGCACAAGGCCTGGTTTGCTTGGACAACATCTTCAGAAAGGTTACATGGCTCTTGTTCCAAACTGCTGGTAGCTAACCAGGGCAGAGCAAGTGCAGGAGGTGAGGGGGAGCTGCTTCTCGAGGGGAGCAGTAGGGAGCCAAAGGGAGGAAGCGCTGGCACGCTGGTGCTCCTCATGCTGCTTATAACTGTCACAAGTGCCTGGTGTTGTGCGATCTGGTATACTACTTATATAGAACTTGTTTAGCACAACTTGCTTAGCATTAGTAGCTAAATTTGCTGAAGCCTTAGGCGGCAAGCTGTGAACTCTCACCTAGGTATGTTGAACTTTTACCTAGTCCAGTAAAAGAAGGCACCAGAGCCGGTTCAAGACAGAAGGTAAGGAAGCTACATGCATCAACAGAAGCTGCAACCTTAGAGGTAAGAAAAGAAACGGCCCGCCTAGAGACAATGAAAGGACCTAATGAAGAACGGGAAGACCCCAGACCCTAACATTACTACTGGTCTGAACTGTTGCATGAGGGGGGGGGAATTTAGGTCGCAAGGGTATAATTGCCTAGGGATTTCTGTGTTCGAGGTCCCTCTTTGGAGGCACACAGCTAGAGCTGTAGCACTATTAATAAAAAGGACTTTATAGACGAATCTCTTTTCGGCTTATTGATTCAGCGGAAACCTGGAGTCGAACCCTGTTATGGTGGCCGGCATGTGTAATTTCCGTAACACTAGGAAGATCGGGGACACAGCAGAGCTGTGGTTTCCGTCACTGCCCCCTGACCAATTACATGCAGAAACCAGACGTTTTTACCTCCGGTTCCTGTTATGGTACAGGATCCTCATGTCGAAGGCTCTGGCTCTCTGAGCCACTCTGTACCCAATGCTGCCCATCCCGATGATCCCAAGCGTCGCTCTGGTTACTTCCACTCCCAGCCAGTCAACAGGAAAATACTTCGTGTCTGGAGAAACCGCAGTCTGGCAGCCTGAACATAAATACATGCTAAATGGGTACAAACCAACCATAAACACAGGTTTCGGGGAAAGAAAAAGTTTCTCACCATCACAGCAATGGGGGTCTGGAGCACCCCTTACAAAACATCCTTGCTAATTTTGACCCGTTTATAGAAGGGCCTGGATGATGCCATTCCCTGCAACAGCCAGGGCTGGAGTCAGCAACACAGGGGGGCTCCCGGATGGGTACTGTGCTGGGAGGAATGGCTCCTCAGAGAAGTAACTCTTCTGTGGCTGGAGTATTTTCTTGGAAGTTCAAAAATAGCTTCTTTGACACTTACCACCCTGCAAGCGTCGACTTCACTTTTTTTTAGCTGGGGTAAGTCTCACCATTTCTCTCCTGGATCACAACCCAAAGCAGCCCCACTGCTTGAGTGGGGTGAAGGTAGCAAATTCCAGCTCAGCCAGGGATCTCTATGAGCCTTTATACAAAGAACTTGAGGTCCAGCAAGACGCAATAGTAAGAAAACATCACGGCGAAAGAGGTGTTATTTCATGCTTAGGGGTGGAGCAGCGGTGACAGAAACAGTATGAGTCCCTGAAGACAGAGGCAAGTTCTTGTGATAGTCTCTACTGACACCTTCCTTCCCCTGAAAGGCATTGCGTAGCAAGGGCATGCAGGGAAAGGACCTACCTTTAAGGACACAAGCTAATGTTGGTGGTACAGTTTGGAATAACTTTGTCAAAAGGATTATCAGCTACTTCAATAACAATGGTGATGCTCTTCTGGAAATACAACCCTTGGTTTAGACAAACTCTTTGCAGAAGCAGGAAAAAAATGAAGAGTTATACTAATTACTGCTCTAGAGATGTGGACATGGCCATTAATGCTTTGTACTTTCCTGTAGCTCCTAACACTTGTTCCAAGGGGAAATGGCGAAGTGGTGACATTTGATTTGGATGCATTTTGTATTCAGTTTTTACAGCTATAAACAACCCACCCAGTGAACAGCCAGAGGAGAATTAAGCCCCAGACATTATTCCAAACAGGCTATGAAAAGTGACTTTAAAATGCATAATTTAGACAAAGGCCTTACTCTTGTCACCATTGCCTTAAAAAAAAGCAGGATGTAGGAAAAGCACAGGCTTCTGAAAATTGAGTCCTCAGAAATTTTTTTCCCTGTAAATGCATCCCAAATATTGATTTGGACAGATCATCTGTATCATAGTAAAAGTGAGATATGCCAAAGAAGTAGCTAAGATCCAGGAAAATTTAAAACATTACCTTCCACTAGTCTTCTGGCAGAGGCCAGCATCAAGGCCATTCCTATGTCTGCTGTTGGGTCTGCCACGGCCTGTGGGGTGTTGGTCACTTTTACGCCAAAGTTAGAAATCATTTTCAAGTCTAAGTGATCAACTCCAACCCCAGAGTTTCCAATTACTTTTAAATTAGGCAGGCTTTCTAGAAGCTCCTGGTCAATAGTTGGCCTGCACTCAAACACGAAAACAGATTGGATTTTTTTGCTCATTTCTTTTTTGTTTTCAAGAAATTCCTTCATGGTGATAAGGCGAAAGTGTTTCTTCAAAAGTGCTGCAAGGTTTTCTAGCACACCATGAGTTCCTCCTATATCCAGAATCAAAACACCTGGCAACTCTTCTGCCATGACCTGCAACAGGGGAATAGAAGAAATACTCCTTTGTTTAGGAGAACACCCTTAAAGGAGTGTAGTGTAGTGTAAATGATGCTGTAGTGATCATTTAAATTCACATCTGTAAAACAGGAAACTGATGGAACTCAATACAGAATAAACCCACAGTCACTTAGTACTAGCGTGGTACATTAGACAACTTCCCAGTATTTTCACCAAGTGCTGATTTAGACTATAACACGAAGGAATATCTGCCCCCTTAGATCTAAATCCAGTCCTACAAGGTGGTGTTCTCAAATAGTTTCATTTTAGTCCTGAATCAATATTGATTTCACACAAATCTGGTAGCTTCTCAATCTCATTCACAAATTCATTTCTATAAGCAGTGGTGAGAAGCAGAGGCTGCTAGAAAGTTACTCAAAGTTCCTTGCCTATTGATTACGGTTGGTGAAGCCGCAGGTAGTGTAGGGAGACGCGAGGCTCACATGGGTCTGACAAACATCTGTCAGGAATGGTATAGGTCTAACAAATTTGCACGAGGAAGGGCCATCCTTGGACAGCTGCTACACTGCTTGCCTTCAGTGTTTTAACCATCCAGATCTGTACCTGAACTTACCTCCTGCAAAATGTAGCACACCCACGCCTATACGCTGAACCAGTGGGGAAAAGCACTAGAGGTGATACTGTAAGTCCCACTGACAACACAGTCCTACATACTAGAGCTTTTCCCCTGCCCAGACAGTTTTGAGTCCAGTCCTCTCTGCAACACCCATGCAAATGTATTGTATCCTTCAATAAGATAGGGGCTCCACAGATAGCCACACACCTAATTAGATGCAGCCCTTATTGACAAAAATGGTAGCTGAAGATTTGCTGCATGTCTTAACAACATTCGTGTCTAATCTCCTACAATTCTGTTTGCCGTGCTCCACTCGCTTTAGGTCTCTATCCCATACTGTGTCCTAGACTTGGGTCCAGGAAACTTGACGTTGTGCTAACTGGATCAGAACAATTTTCCACAGCAGTGTGCCGCTTTATTCTGGGCACACAGTGCTGGGCAGAGATTTCCTGCTGCTTCAGTCCTCTTACACAAGCCTTCAGCGAGTAACCAGAGTTCAAACCTGTGACAAAAAGGCATCAATGTAGATGGGAAGTTTCTGTCAAACCGTATTTACCCTTGTCCTGAGCAAACTCAGTCTTATCCCAACTGCATCTATTAAATGCTTACAATCTCGACACCAGTAATACTGCTTTATCCTGGCCTTGACCTGCATTTCTGCCTCAGTTCCAGTCTGCTGCTGTACATGGGCTAGAAGGGGCCTCCATGTTACGACAGGTCTGCAGTTCACCACGAACAGTGTCTCCGATAACACTAACTGGTTCTGAACAGCAGCAAACAAAGCAATGAGGTGAACAGTGCAACCATATTGCAAAGGAATACCACTTTCTTAAATATATGTAATCTATTTCTTGCCAACTGAAGTATTTTGAACCCTGTCAGCCCCATAAGGTTGTGAAAATGGTGCAAATTTCCCCAGCTGAAGTCTGTATGTTTCTTAGAGTATCACACAACATGACCTTAGAAGGATAAACTAGATTTGTCCTCCAGAATGAATGACGCATAGAATAAAAGACAAGATTTGATGTCAAATTGTGACAGCGTTGTCCAGCTTCTTGATGATCAGAACCTGATGCTCCTGCAGCAACTTACTCAGACAGGATGGCAACTAAACCTTATGCTGTTAAGTGATGGAAAACTGGGTGCCAGATATGATCAACTGACTGGCAGATGCCAGTAAGGCAGCACTGTATTACACCATTCGATTTCATCACCAATTCCTCCTCCATTACAATACATCACTCATGAAGGTCAGAGTCAGATCCGCAATCATTTTAGAAGCACTTTCTAAACTTCACAAGCAGAAAGATAATTCATGAGGAAGACACAGTGCAGCGCAGCGAGAGCTGGTTTAGCTTTAAACAAACCAGATGATGCACTAGAACCAGGCTAGTTGCATGTAATTAATCTTTTCATTAGTGTGGACATGCTGAGGCCACCACAATCTCAGACATGTTTGATGCATGCGTGAACCATTCATAGACTGCAGCTTTGTTTCAAGACCTGGGGTTCTGCTAGTACCAGGTACAATCTTAAAAAATTATATTGACAGCAGTAAACTAAAACCACTTAAAGGAACTTTGCAGAGGGAAGTGGGCTCTCCAGATACCAACCTTGGTCTGAGGAGCGCTTACTGTTCGTCCTCCAGCACTACCTGGGCATGTCTTGTACCTCTGTCTGTAATCCACACTTCTCCTGTGACAGTGATATCCATGAGAAGCAATAGCTGGATGAATAAATTTATAAGCCAAATTTGGCTGGCCAGACATTGAGGGAATCGGTTTTAACAGACCGAATGCTTTGCTCCTGAACATAATTATTCAGGTATCAGATGTCTTGTCCAGTGTGCTAAATGGAACACCTGTTAAGGATATGACAATTTTGGTTTTGGACTAGTATCATCTGCAGTATCGCTAACTCTCTTTTTATTTTTTTTAAAGCTGTCTCTCCTCGCATTTTCTATTTACATAAGATTATCTGATTCCATGTGTATCATGCATCTATGATCAAATATAACACTGATAATAATGCATGTCTACTGATAGTAAGTTCTGGTCCTCGCATTGCAGAGACAACTTTTAAAATATGAATCAGATTGAGACAAGTGGGCAAATAAAAAGAGCGACGTGTAAGTATTAACTTTGGTGTTACTGTGTTTCTAAGCTGGCCTTCTTTCTTTTGTGGAGCTTGACTCACTACTTACGTGCAGATTTGTTGACTGGCACTGCTGTATCACTCTGGACTTAGCCAAATCATAGCAAAATAAACCTACGTAACTTTTCCTAGCTCTGTTTTAAATTAAACTTAATAGCATGCGCTATCCGGAATAAACTCCCCCCACTAACTCCTCTATAGAAGAAAACGAATTACGTGGACACCAACCAAAGAATTGACCAGGGCGGGTTTCTTTCTGACGGTGTTCCTTTCACAGCTCGATCTTACCGCAGCTGGAGGAGCCGACAGCTCACAGGTCCTGCTCCCTGCAGGGCACACCCGCTCCTGCCCTCTGCAACTCCCGTCCCAGGCCCGGCAGCTGCCCCAGCGCTGCCTGAGCCCGGCTCCGGCGGCTGGGACTCCCCCACGCTGCTGCGGGCGCTCGCCCAACGCCTGTCCTGCCAGCCGCCTGCGGGCGGCGGTCTCCGGTAAAGTCGCTGGAGGCTTTCAGGGAAGCTCCGGCGCGGCCTGGCTGCGGTCCGCCGGGCAGGGGCACCGCCGGGAAGCTCCGGCGCGGCCTGGCTGCGGTCCGCCGGGCAGGGGATCACCGCCTGCCTCTGCGGGGACAGCTGAAGCCAGGGGCTTTTGTCCGAAATGGGACTCGACTACCTTCCTCTCCTCCCACGCTCCCGGTGCAGAATTTTCTGGAAAGGAGATTCCGCAAAATGAGGACTTTGATAGTTTTGGAGAGCTCTGCAACTCTGGGGCAAAGTAATTCGGCGCAAGTTCACACTACTGGTCCACAACTGTTCCCCACGGCCCTAGCTCAAGCTTGTGTGGATTTTTTGTAGTGGAAAATATGTGTGCTTTTCCCCCTGTCTGCTGCAAGCGAACCTTTTAAATGAGCATACAGTGTAGAATAACATATATGCTTTTCAGGAAGCAAAAAGATTGGCCCGGGATGCCCTATCTCAATGGCCAGCTCGGTTCTGAAACCTAATGCTGAAATGTCCTGGTTTCACTGCTGATCACTGCAACAGAAACATTTACCCAGTGTGTTCCAGTACCAGCATTTTGGCTACGAGAGATGAGAGAGCATAATGGTACCAAAGTGTGACTACTGCCAGGGGCTGGGCAGCGCAGCTCCCATGGGCAGGGTTAGTTCTGGGTGTAGGGTGTACCAGAAAGAAACACAGAAGATGGACATACAGTTGTGACCCAGCTGGTTCAAACATACCTGTATTTTCACACAGCACTCAAGCCCCAACTAGCACTAGCTCAAGCATGAAGGTGTTTATTGCTGCAGGTTAATATATTGACAAAATCTTCCATAACCAGGAGATGCATGCAGCTGCTCTCTCTGTTGCAGTATCTCCTTGATCAAATCCAGTGGAGGCACAGGGAGTTTTTTAACATCCGCAGAGTGGTCAGTAGCAGAGATTTGGAGGTTTGGGCTGTGGTGACCTCCATTTCATCCTCCCGGTGCCACCCAGCAGCACCGCTCGGGCCTGCTGCACCGGCTGCCATGGCACGGCTCCACGTCCCACTTGCCAGGGGAGATGCCCATGGCCCCGGCCAGCGGACAGGCAGCACAACCTGCCCACCCATTTGGGTGCGCCTGTCTCCTTGGGCAGCAGGGACACCCACACAAGGCCACCTGTCATTTTGCTTGCCCTCCAGGCCTCAGCCCAGGAGCCAGGCCCCAGACCTGGCCCCCTCGCTTGGGATTGCCTCCGCAGCGCGTGGGATGGGGGCAGAGAGACCCCTGAGAGGACAACACCTCCGCCTGGCCCTGGTCACAGCTGCCTGGCCCCAGCCCTGACGCGGGGGGCTCTCGCAGGCCCCGCCATCTCACTTCTGCGGCGACGAGCAGTGACACCCCAGCCCGGCCTCTGGTACCTCGGTCCCCCTCCCCCGCTTAGTACGGCCCAAGCTGTTCTTCCGCCCCTCCCCGCCCGCCTTCACACTTGGTATGATCCAAGCGGCCGCTCTCGACCTTTCGGCGCG
>NW_008795124.1:1610068-1624440 GCF_000699145.1 Aptenodytes forsteri | reverse complement strand
GTGTGTCTCCGCTGGGGGCTGGCGGCGCCGTGCGAGGGCAGGCCGGGCTGTCAGCTCTCGGGTGGTCGGTGTCGTCCCGCAGGCCCGCCACCCGCCCTTCAGGATGTCGTACATGTTGCCGCACTTGCACAACGGCTGGCAGGTGGACCAGGCCATCCTCTCGGAAGAGGACCGAGTCGTGGTCATCCGCTTTGGGCACGACTGGGACCCGACCTGCATGAAAATGGATGAAGTCTTATACAGCATTGCTGAGAAGGTACACTGGAGCTGTAACGTGAGACGGTCGCTTTCTGCGCTCAGTGTTTCAAATGGCGTATACGAAGCCTGAGGCAGGTTATAACTCGGTTTCTGGAGAAGTATTCCTGGTCTAGGAGGCAGCGAGAAAGCTGGCTGGTTTGCTTTCGTGAGTGCCTCCTAAAGTCATCGACTGTCCTGATGTTTGTGGTGTTTAATGGGGTGAAAAGAGTGTTGCGAGTTCTGAAATCAGAATCGTTGCCTGTTAATAATCCATCGTTTAATGAACATCAGCGTTCAAGCAGAAACAAGTGCTTGGTGGTAGGACTGCTGTGGCTCTAGGTAATGCAGCGCTGTCACAGAATGTCACATCAGAATGTAGAGTAGCTTCCGATTTCCATTTGAATAACTTGTAAAGTTACTTTCATTTTGACTCTTAAAAATGGTAAGATCCTAAAATGTACAGGACGGTGTTGATTAATATATCAGTAATATTCCTCGTGGAGACAGATGACATTCCATTGAATTGCATGGCCTGAATTAAATTTTAGGAGCCAAGCTCTGAAGCTGTTTTCAGATGGAAACTCAATGCCTGCTGACAGCTGGTCACTCACTTAATAAAGATAGATTCTGAAGAAAAAATAGACTGTTAACATATGCAATCACCTATAATTTATCTTTTCATGTATTTGGTAAAGGTTTTGTGTAGTGATAGATGTAGAAAATTGACAGCTCTTCTTTAAATGAGCCACATAGAAAATGAAGCAAAAAAATCTGATCCAGAAATGGTAACTTGGGTAGGAACAGGAGTCGGTTATCTTCATGTAAAATTGTGTGCATACTGCATAACTTAATACAGAGTTCTTTTCTTGGTGTACTCCTTTCTCTTTTAATGTTATCTTAAACCAAATGAACTTCTGTCTCTAAAATCCCTACAATGAAAGATCTATACCTATAGCCAAATATTGAGACGTAATGGAATACAGTAAGGAATTGTGACATGGTTTAACTTAGTAATTTTGTGTTTAAGGTGGTGGGACTGTTATGCTCAGATACTGTTAGTATCAACTTTTGGCAGGATGCTTGGCAATTTGGCAGACGTATTGGCAGTTAATGGTGACTGGGGAAAGAAAGAACAATGTAACTTCTTACTTAAAAATCTCCCTCTGCAGAAATGGCAGATTAAAGGGGGAGATCCTTCCTCATCCTCTTGCTTACAAGCCATGTTTGGATCTCTGCTGTTTTAAAGAGTGAGTAAAAGTTCAAATTGTACAGGTGTTTATACTAGAGAGTAATACAGAATGTTAACATGCTGTAATTGCATGCTACATTTGAAGAAAATGTAGCCATATTTTACATTTGATACCATGGTGCAATATTATTTTAGTCTGCAGCGTATTTTTGGGTAGCAGTAGTATTCATCTGTACTTTATAATAGGAAAACAGGATTTTTTCGGTTTGAATCTTTTGGGGGAAAAAGAAACTAGAACACTATATGAAAATACAAAGCAGATTATTTTCACTGAAATGTACTCCACTTACAGTTGACTGGTTTTTCTCCCCAGTGTTACATGAAAAAGCAGCCATTTCAAAACAAATGATGATTGTAAGATGTTAGATTTTTGCTTTGTCAGGGTTTCAACCAAACATCTAAGAATTGAGTTTCATAAAATTCCTCTGGAACACCTTTTTTAAAAATAGACTTGTTTTGTTTTGTTTTTTTTTTTTTAAAGGAGGTTCACAATTATAAAAACCCATCCCCTGAAATGCAGGGCTTTGGCTGCTAAATTACTTTAATACCCCTTTTTTAAGAAATATTTTAAAACCATTATTTGTCTGAGACTGAATACTGTAAATCAGATAACCTCTTGTGAAACCAGGTCACTTTAACCAATAGGTTGTATTGGGTCAATGTGGGTTTAGGGACGATTGTTCAAATGTTTTGCATTTATTTAACCGTAATCAGAAGTGTGAATAGCTGTGGCTTTTGCTCAAAGGTTAGCTGTACCTCTGCCTTTCTGTTAAGGTTACATGAAAAGTGAGAGAAGAAAAGAAAGGGGGGGGGGGGCGGGGTAAGAAGGAGCTATAAAAAAACCATACTGGTATTGTAGTTACTGGTGTTTGTAATTAAAGTTGAGCAAAGCTAATCCATGTCTATAGTTTTCAGAATTGTTGGCTGTAAGTATTGCTATGAGCAGTATAATGTTTTTCTCTTTTCTCCTATAAATTTATCACCTAAGCTTACAGCACAATTAGCAAGAAAAAAAATTCAAATAAGTATTGACAGTACAGACTCTGAAGTTTGTACTTACTGTGTTTGCAGCCTCTTTCAGTTCAGTAATGCAAGTCTGCTAGCTGCCTTCAACTTGAATGATTTGTTGCAAAAGCTCCTCTCAGTTCCTGTATTTTTTTTTTCCTGTGATTTCCTTGTCCATAAAGACATCTAAACATAAAAAACATTGTCTAGAAACTGGTTAGGAAGATGAGAAGATGGAATCTGAGATCTTGTCTCAGATTTCCTTAGGTATTTGCTGTATGGACTTTGGGCCATAAGGTAATGTGTGGCTGTGAGATTTGCTTCTTAAAGGGAGCTGAAATCTTAACAAAAAAAAAGAAGAGTATTACTTACCCCTAACAGAAATTTAAAGAAACTTCACGATTATTGCCGTTGTTCTTAGTCATTGATCATATTGTTGTGGCAATCTCATCTTGTAGGAATGCATGAATTTTTTTTGGAATGACATTGTTAATGAAGAAAGTCAGGAGGGAGAACTTTGGAGGACAAATGAGATTTATTTCATCTGGCATATGATTTTTCCTACATCTGTGTTTCCTATTTACCAGCTAAGTGTGTGGTCTTGATCAAGATAGGATACAGAATCTGTATCTGATGTTAAAGGTCCTGTAGATTCCTCTGCTTTATAGTCTTGAGCCATTCCGTTTAAAGATTTAATAGTAGTCCACCCAAGCAGATACAGTTCTGTGAAGTATTAAAATAGCCTGTAACTGTGGCTAGGCAATAATGTACTTTTGGTTTTTGTATATGCACGTTGAGTAACGTAGACTAATCTGTGAAGCTACAGTAATTAAGGCGGGGGGGGACCCCAACCAAAATGGATGCCCAACCCATGAAAGTAAGTCTGATAAAATTTTGAATCCATGCTGCTGTTTGACTTTTAGTTTCCTACTCCATTCTGTCCCCATGGACAGCAGCTACAATGGCCTGGTAAAACAGAGAAAGCTTTGAATTGAAAGATGGATAAAGGAAGTCAGAGTGTCAGAAATAAATACTTTCAAAAGTTAGTATCTGTCTTGTTTTTCTGCTGAAAATGTTTTTATCTTCAGGTGTTGAACAAGTGTGGACCTATCCAAAAGGAGGTCTATCACTAGAGGGTTTCCACCCCACCCCACCCCCCCCCGAAAGCAGCTGACTTACTGCAACAAATTTACTATATTTTAGTGTATGTTATGAGGTTAAGTACTTTCAGAATAAATTTGTGTTATGTATTCAACTTCTAAAATACCACAAAGTTTTTTGCCTATTGTCTGGACAGTAAAATTTTGGTTTACATTAACAATCTCAATGTAGTCTCAATTGTTTCAACTGCAACTGCTTTTATTTAGTGTGGTTTGTTTGCTCAGAGTTGTATTTAATTCTTGTTCTGAAGTATCCATACTGTATCCCCAGTTATAAGTCAAAAGCCAGAAAAAAAAACTTCTTGGCAACCACTGCCTTGAAATGATAGCGAAGCTTGTTCTATATCGGAATGTAGTTTTTGAACTGACAACTCTGTCTGGGGGATGGATTCACGTCCCAATGGATAGGGATTGGTTTGTCTCCATAGACTTACTAGCTCAAGTATAGATCAACTCCTGCATCCGTACCAGCCTGAATCCAGAAATACTTCAATTGCTTTTGCTTAAAATGAAGCCTGAGCTAAAGCCTTGTGAATTAGAGCTGGCTGTGTGTGAAGCCAGCTCAGATGCTGCTCTGTACTGCTGTGAAACTGGCTCTGTACTGCTGTATTCCAATACTGTGTTTGAGACGGTAAGTGCTTCTTCAGGCTGTAAAACTGGGCAATACTGTGCGGAGAGAGACACATTTGATTAGTTCTGCAGGGCTCATCTTGTGTTGAAATAAAATGCCTCTCAGTGACAAGCCTGCCCAGTCTGGCATGGCCACTAAACGGTAGATATTATGGCCACTGCAGTGCTTCTGCATCACCCTTTCCATATTTAGCCTCTTACCCATGTTTTTATCTAGTTCATTCTTAGGCCTGAATCCCAACCTCCTGCTGCTATGTAGATTGGAGTGTTGCATGGCAAGGCCCATGTCATGGGCAACCTTGGCAGCCAGTGTCCAAACTCAACAAAACACATCCTTATTCAGTGCACTTGCAAGCTAAGTGGTTTTGGAGCGGTAATCTTGTCAGATTTGAAATTAAGAAAGCAAGGGGGAAAGAACAGAGCCACTTTTAAAGTTCTGAATTCAAATTTGAGAGTCCGTATCTAGCTCTGAGGTCTGCTTTAGGCTTCATAGAAGCTTTTGAGCAGGTGACTGTCATCAGTTTCACTTCTATAAAGTAGGTAGCTGTGCTTTCATTCCCATGTAGGAGAAGGAAGATTCAGTTAATGTCTGAGATACCTGGATTGCGGTGATAACTTGCATATATGCTGTGCAAAGGTGATTTGAGTGATCCAGTCCTTTTGAGTAAGATATATGCAATAACTTATTTAAGACTTGAATAGTATCTGACCTTCAGAAGATAAGCTAATGCATTCGTTAACTCTGGTTCCGTTTTCTAAAATCTCAGGCTGTTGATGTTCATTGCTAGTGACAAGCATTTCTGGTTCTCCAACAGCTCAACTAAATTAAATGTATATAATGTCAAACTAACTTTAAAAGTTTTGTTGTTCCAGTACTGTGTGGAGTACATAGTTCTTGGAAGTAAAATTTTGTTTTAGCAGTGTTTTTGTAGTGGTCTGCTGGTGTGACATACAATCTCCTTGCACTAATCTTTCAGTGAACAAAGCAGGTCCTAAGAATGTTGTATTAATGCTTGGTTTAACTTAAAAACATTTTCTAATCTCCAAATTAAACACTTGTTCAAAGATTATGTTTAGTTTGTCGGAATTGCAGAATGTGGTGTAGAAATTTCCCCACATGGCGAAGCTGTGCTGCTGATGCTAAAAATGTCAGCAGGATGGAAGAAGAAATGATAGGAGAAAACGAAAATGGCTCTTCAGGTTTTGTTTTGTTGTTTTTTTTAAAAAACAAACAAACAATTGTCTCATGCCTCCTAAGGCTAACCAGGGAGTAACTTCAGTCACTTCTCAGCTAAATTGTTGACTCTGAACATCCCATTAAGTTCCTTAGAAACCTTTCATATAAAATTGAAATGGGCATGAATGGTCACTTCAGAGGGCATTAGAGTTTGATATTATGACTAACTTGGGTTTTCAAGGCTTTACCTCTTGCCTGTTTTGAAACATGGCTTAAATGGGATGTTTTCATTAGATTGTTGACAGAGTCTAGGATTGTAACTGGCTCCATAAAAGCACAGTAAAAACTATTTAAATGCTGTTTCACTCCAGAAGAAATTTTACTTTCTTCCCTGCCAATACTTATTTACATTTCTGAAGTGTGATTATTTTTTATAATTTAGAAACTGTCTTGAAGCAGAAATTTACTGTGTGCGTCTGCTCTTTTGTAAACAAACATTTCCTCACTTTCTCAATTAAAGTGCCCACTAGGATATTTAAGTACAGGGTACACTATATATAATATTTTTCTGGTACAGTCTAATCCTGTTTTGTGGACTAAAATAAAACATCTTTATATCAAGCAGAAATTATACTCATTGTAGCATTTCTAGATGTTTGGTAGCAAAATTAACAAGTGGGAAGTACTGCGACAAACAGTGAGTTTGTCGTAAATCTTAGACCACATGTGTTACCTTAGACTGGTAATCTTGCGTAGTCAAATGGGAAGGAACAAAATTGTATTTGTATGTAAGTAAGGATGGGGGTCAAGGTTGTGTGTTCATGGTATAATGCATGAGTATTTGATAATATACCTTACAGTTAAAGGTTTGTGTAATTTAGATGCCTACTGACATATTTTAATGCGTGTGTGTGTAACTGCTACTGTACATGTATGAGCTAAGTTTGGAAACTAAAACATCCCCTAATTCTACTTAAGGTGAAATATGCTACGTCTAGGAAACAAAAATGTGACATGGTTTTCTTTCAGGAATGAAGACATTAACTATGACATTAAAGGTGAGGGATTCTTTTGCATTTAATTCAGTAACTGTGAAGTGAAAGCCTATTGTACCGGAATTGCCCAGAGAATAGCTTCTCATCAAGGTCTTTTTTTCATTATCAATTAAATTTTTAAGCTCCTGTTTTAGCTCTATACCTCTCAAAAAAGCTATCAGTTTTTCTTATTATCAGTTTTATTTTCATTTAATGAGCCTTGTTAAACAAATTAGATGGTTTAGAGGGGAAGAACACTTGGAGGCATGCACCAGGGCATTTTTAGATCGTTAGTTTTCTGAAGTCTATAAGCAGCTGATGACAGAGGCAAAATGTGTCAGCTTGGCTTGCACAAAGCAGTTACTCATTTAGAGCTGTGCACATCACTGTGAGGTCTCAGTTGCATATAAAGGGCATTTGGTTCTCTGGATGTTGATTTAGCATAGTATCTTTCCAGTTGATACTGGATGTGAAATGAGCATCTTGGCTATTTTTAAAAATATTTTCCATGATAATTCGTCGTTGTGGTTAAAAATAATGGCAAGACTGTTTACTGTGATTTTATGACTTAATATTTTGGAAAATAAATGTTGCAATAATGAAAGCTTATGCCTTTTAATTGGTAATACAAATAATCAAGGGCTTGGTAATATATATTGCTTTTATAATTCCTGTTTTCTTCTGTTCAGGTAAAAAACTTTGCTGTTATTTATCTTGTGGATATCACTGAAGTACCAGACTTCAACAAGATGTACGAGTTGTACGATCCCTGTACCGTCATGTTTTTCTTCAGGTACATGATGGTTCTAGAATGTAACTCAGCTAAATTTTTTGTGTGTCAAATACAGTGTCTCAGTAGATCATTTCTAAATGCATGTTAGCATACTGATGCTTGTCTTTTCATTGCTCTACAAAAGAATAAACTGATTAAATAGGAAAATGGCTTGTTTTCCAAGTAGCTGTTTTGATAATAGAGTAAAAATTAGTGATAGTGAAAACTGTTTTTATTATCCATTGTCTTTAGTTTTAAATCTGAAACTCCCTATATAGAATATTGCAGTAATACAGCAGCCAAGCTTGTCAAACTTGCTTTAAAGATATACTCAAAGTATTAAGTTTTTTTGGAGCTAAGGTGTCTACATTGATGAGCTAAAATGTGCTACTGGCAAGCGTGGAACTCCGTCTGGTGTTAGACAGTAGTGGGAAAGAAATACAAACAATGAGGAATATGCTGAAGGATAATTGTACTGAGTAGCAATCTTGGGGGCATGTTTGCAGTGTTTGTTCTAGCTTTAGAAATAGGCAGTAAAATGTCAACTTTAGTGGCAGGAGTGGGTACTCTTTCTTTGAGGCGTATTTTGCAAGCCTGTTTATGTTATAAGGGCTTCTTTTGAATCCTACAAAGCATTCTTGTGGGGGATATAAAGTTTCTTTCTGAGTTATAATACCATATTAACTTGTCTGGTTTTTTTTCTCTCCCTTTAAAGAAACAAACACATCATGATTGATTTAGGTACAGGTAATAACAACAAGATCAACTGGGCAATGGAAGATAAGCAAGAGATGATTGACATTATAGAAACTGTTTATAGAGGAGCCCGCAAAGGTCGAGGTTTGGTGGTATCGCCAAAAGATTATTCCACTAAATACAGATACTGACATTTCTTTGGGGCTGCCTTTTTTTTAACCCTATGTCCACTTAAATTTATTGTTGTGTACATATATATATAAAAAACAAAAAAAACCCTACAAATCCTTCAACTTCGAGCATATTTTGAATTATTTAAAAGGTTTGAATTCCGTTTGGAAAAGTAAAAGACACAAAGCCTGGAACTGTCTGACTGCAGTTATACTAGAGATTAATTTTGGATTGTTTTTTTATTTTTATTTTTTAAAGACTTTGTGTTGTCCTTTGGGCATGATGTATTTTTGTACACAAAAAGCCTGTTTGCAGAAAAACTTTTCAACTGTTTCTGTTTGCTTTTGTTACACAAATATGTGGGAAAACTATACGATAGCTTTTTTAAAAGAATAAAATGAGTTTCACTTATTTACCTCAATTTTCTTTAGATAATTAAATTTGAGAATGAAAACAAATGTAATTGGATGCAAAGTCGTCATGTTGAAGATGAAGGCTTATCACTTCTGTCAGGATTTCCTTGCATAGTATCTTGGTGTTCTGTATCCACTAAAAATAGGAAGAAAACACTAAAGTGCATTTATTAATATTTAGCAGAACTTGGAGAAAATACCTTCCATGACTTCCCTCCCCAACAAGTTAATTGACTTGTGGCGATGGACTTCTTTTTCACGGTGATTATGCACACAGTACTCAGTCTGAAGTACTTAGTAGATTCTGCAGTGCCAAAGGGTAATTGGAGTTCTGGAGCTGGCTGCACAGTCAACAGTTGAAGAAAGGATGAGCTGCGCTTTCTCTCATTTGACCTCCAGTTTGCCTAAAGGTATACTAAAATGCACATATACTCATGAGACTTGGATTGGATTCCACTGTGGCATGGCTTTTGAAGTTTCCATTTGCGTTTCTGACAACTTTTGTTCTGCAGTAATGGAGCCAGTGTTGTGTGGGTTTTTGGTTTTGTTTTTTTTTTTTAAACTGACACATGCATATTTACAGGATTAAGAAAAAACAAGCCAGACTACGCAGAGAGGAGATACCTGTACTTCTGGTCCAGTTTGTCACAAGACAAAGTGGAATATGCTTTTTTACCATCTGGGTGTTTTAGAGGATTTAGAATGAGTAAAGAAAGTAAAATTAAATTGACCTGGTTTACAGTGGTTATTAATTATGGAATAATTTATGTTGGAAGGGACCATTGGAGGTCTAGTCCAGCCTCCCAAAGTAGGTCCCACTTGATCAGGTTGCTCAGGACTGTCCAGTGTTGAGTATTGGCCCTTTTGGCAGGAAAGATTTTGTTTGAAACTTAACAGGAACCTCTTACAACAAATGCAGAAATTGAAGCATTACCAGGTAAATAGAATACCTCAGCTAATGAAGGATAAATATGCTTTTTAAAACTTTGGCAGGTGTTAAACTTGTCATCCAGCTAATGAAGGATAAATATGCTTTTTAAAACTTTGGCAGGTGTTAATACTTGTCATCTCTTACAGATTCTTCAGCAATTAATATCAATTATCATTTAATTACCAATTGTCAATTAATATCATTGATTAATATAAAGAAAACATGCTAATCAATGCTTTAATCAGTGTAGATTTGCAAGCAATGTCAAACTGGGGGGAGAGGGTGCTATGCTAGAGGACAGGCTGGAGAAATGGGCCAACAGGAACCTCATGAAGTTCAAAGGCAAATGCCAAGCCTCGCCCCTAGGAGAGGGTAAGCTTATGCTGCGGTGCAGTTGTGAGGGGCTGGCTGGCATGCAGCTTCGCAGGAAAGGAGTGGGGTCTGGTGGAGGAGCTGAAAGTCAGCAGGGTGCCCTGGCAACAAAGGCTGCAGCCACACACTGCTCAGTATTAGCACCAGCAGAGCCAGCAGGTCATTCCCTTCTACTCAACTCCTGTCAGACCACACCCAGAATACTGTGTCTTTTTTGGGGCTCCCCAGTTCAAGAAATACATTGTTATGCGGCAGTTAAACAGAGAGCCACCAAGATACGGTGGAGCACAAAGCATACGAGGCTTTGAGAGAATTCTATTGGTTCAGCCTTAAGAAAAGGCTAAGGCTTGCTTTCTGGCTTACAACTACCCCATGGCTGAGCATGGGGAACAGTTAGACTCTTGTTGGAGGTGTTTTACACGAGAGAGCTAATAGACACAAGCCAGAAGACAGGAAATTCCAGCCAGATGCAAGGAACTCTTTTTTTCAACTATGAGGGTGCTCAAGCAGCAGAACAGGCTTTCCAGAAAGGCTGAGGAATCTCCATCCTTAGGGGTGAGGCTTGGCATTTGCCTTTGAACTTCATGAGGTTCCTGTTGGCCCATTTCTCCAGCCTGTCCTCTAGCATAGCACCCTCTCCCCCCAGTTTGACATTGCTTGCAAATCTACACTGATTAAAGCATTGATTAGCATGTTTTCTTTATATTAATCAATGATATTAATTGACAATTGGTAATTAAATGATAATTAATTGATATTAATTGCTGAAAAATCTATAAGAGATGACAAGTATTAACACCTGCCAAAGTTTTAAAAAGCATATTTATCCTTCATGAGGTGAGGTATTCTATTTACCTGGTAATGCTTCAATTTCTGCATTTGTTGTAAGAGGTTCCGGTTTCAAACAAAATCTTTCCTGCCAGAAGGGCCAATGTTTTGGTGTACAAGAACCTTAAACTTAGTGGATGTCCTGTTATCCTGCATTAGCTGAGGTATTCTATTTACCTGGTAATGCTTCAATTTCTGCATTTGTTGTAAGAGGTTCCGGTTAAGTTTCAAACAAAATCTTTCCTGCCAGAAGGGCCAATGTTTTGGTGTACAAGAACCTTAAACTTAGTGCAGATGTCCTGTTTTCTTTGACTCTGGCACGTCTTGTTTGGGACATGTTTGGTAACTAGAATTCCTATCTATCTCAAAGTCTTTAGGCTCTTTCATCAAAATGGCTAATGTTGAAGAACTGAAATTGGCACAGTATGCATACCTGGATGATGTCACCTGTGCAGGTGTGCACAGCTTTGGGTGGGCTTGTGGAAAGAGTAACAGCTGAACAGCTGTAATCTCTGCAAATACTGCCGTTGCTTTCAGTGCAGAACAGTTTATGTTCATTGGACCTATGAAGTTTTGCAAAGGCACCTTTGTAATAACGTCAAATAAGATGTTATTTTGTAATGTAAAAGATTTAAAGCAGCATCAAAATGGCACAAGCAAATGGAAAAGTTTTGTCATAGAAGGATCTTACTATTCTGAGAACATTTAAGTTAAAAAGGCAACAAAGAAATACGTTGAAAATTTTAATATTATTAAAATAAATGACATACATTTTCATACATTGAAAAAGTTTGCGACTGGGTAAGTTCACTACATAGGATATAGTTTTCTGTCCAAAATAGTGGTTTTGCCTCCCCTGAAACTAGTAGTTCTTTCCCAATTACAGGAAATAGTGTCCCATTTAGACAAGTAAACCCAGCTTTCTACTTTTTTTCCTGGGGCAATAGTTTAAAAAAAATAAATAAATAAATTTGAGATTCTGTTGTGACATGATGCAAGTGTGTTTGTTTTCACTGACGCTTTTTGTGACTAGTGACACTGATTGTAAACTCCCAGATTCAACCTGAAACTAGTAGTTCTTTCCCAATTACAGGAAATAGTGTCCCATTTAGACAAGTAAACCCAGCTTTCTACTTTTTCTCCTTTTGAAATAGTTTAAAAAAAAAAAAAAATAAATTTGAGATTCTGTTGTGACATGATGCAAGTGTGTTTGTTTTCACTGACGCTTTTTGTGACTAGTGACACTGATTGTAAACTCCCAGATTCAGTGCGGTGCTGTTCTCCCTTTATCTTTCTTGGTCACGTCCTCATTTCAGTGCTGCAAAGAAACAGTGAATAAGTAGGTTAGTGGTTTAATTATTCATGAATGTGATTCAGCATAAAAATAGGAAGTTCTCTGTACAGTTAAATACATCTTCATGGATTGTCTTTCTGTATTTCTGAAAATTACTACATGGCTTATCACAAAAAAGGCATCAGAACGAATAGTTGCCTAAATTACTTCAATATATTTACAGGTGTTCCTGTCTTTCACTGGGTAGGCAGTCTCTAAATGACAAAAATAATTGATGTGTCTCAGTTTGAATCAGGAAAGCGTGTAACACCAGGAAGACGACATCACCCGCACCCACAGAACACGGAAGCAATGCTGTCTCGTAAATACCAAGAACACTGACTAAGGTATCCATCAGGACGGGGGGGTGGCATTTGCAACAGATAGCGATATAAAATCTCGCACGCAACCCTGAACCGTAGCATGATTTTATATTACAGAGTGTTTGACAATACTACTAAAAGTTATCCTTGCTCTTTCCATCCCCCATCTTACTGCTGCAAGAACAAAACAACTGCTGTGTGCGGGGTGAGTGTATCGAAGAGGCGTGCTCTGAGCCATGTTGGGAAGCTGAAGCAGGTTTAAAAGCAGATGTACATAAATTTTATACCAGTGAGAATTCTCAGTCAGCTAGGTTAGCACACCTGAGGGATGGAATGGTGGGCGGGAGTGCTTTAAGCCACACGCATTTTATTACAAATGTACAGCCTCAGTTTACATATTCAGAATTGGTTTGTGCTACCCCTTGTATGTGGCACTCGGTGGAACAGATGCATCAAGCTCCAGTTTTTCTTTAGAAAAACCGGTAGCATTCTTTGGCTCCTGGCAAAAAGAAATCCAAGGTCATTTTAAATATTTAAAAAAGAAATAATCTCAGTATACTCTATAAATCTGAGGAAATGCAGGTATGATAACTATATAAACAATATTTTCATGCTAGGTGCTGTCCATAGTGCAAAACTAAGTGGAAATACATACAGTGAAAATTAAGTTTCTTTACTCTCAACTCTTCATCGGTGTTTTCTATCCCAGCCTCTGTCATCAGGTCAGCAACATGCTTCTCAAGGTCATCAATGCGCTCGCCCATTTCTTCCAGTAAAAAGTTAAAGATAACTTAAGAATAATGTAACTTAATAGTTTTTTTCCTTCTGTGAGAATAACAAGAAGCTTTCTTCCAGGTGTCTCAGCCCCTTACTTAGTCTATGTTTAACGCAAGGTGAAGCATGCACAAAGTTGTATAGTTACAAGACAATCCCACTTTCTCTTGCAACAGAGAAGCATTCAAGTTGTAAATATTTTCAAATGCCTTCCTGCACGCCCATGAGTGAATTGGAGTATTTTCTGCGTAAGAGATTGTTTTCTTGCCGAGGAACTATTTTAGGTGATACCTACACAATCAGGTTACTAAAACATTCGGTGAAGCATGCACAAAGTTGTATAGTTACAAGACAATCCCACTTTCTCTTGCAACAGAGAAGCATTCAAGTTGTAAATATTTTCAAATGCCTTCCTGCACGCCCATGAGTGAATTGGAGTATTTTCTGCGTAAGAGATTGTTTTCTTGCCGAGGAACTATTTTAGGTGATACCTACACAATCAGGTTGCTAAAACATTCTTCTTCTCTTACACTAAAGCCGCCGCTTCCTGAAAGGTCAAGTTTCAGAAGAAAATGGAAAATTTAATAAATTCACAGTTTCAGAAAGCAGAGGTAGTTTCCGTAAATACATCTAATGAGAAAGCTCGGAGCCCCTTCAGGTCTTAATTTCTCTTTTTGAGGGCTCACCTTCCCACGCTCGGGAGGCTAACGGTTGCTTTTAAAGCAACGACATGCAGTGCTACACTGATTTCAGTGGCATTTTTGAAGATGGTTGCTTTTTTAATGTGCCTTCAGAATCTTTACGCATAATTTGTTGCGTATTTTACTTGAAAGCAAGAATTGCCGCACAGAGACCAGCTCACTGGGAGTTGATGCTACTTTTAGTAACACCTTTTTTTAGGATTTCCTTCTTAGTAAGGGAAAAATAAGCGGGCTTGGGGGGCAATTCACCTGTCTTTGCATCACAGGCGTTTAAGAACGTCAACCATTATAGCTTAATTTGATGTTTAGGAGAAAAGCGCATCCCGATGTTAAAAAGCAAAGCCCCTCGCTACATCAGCGCGCCGGGGGGACACCAAGCCCGGTCCAGCGGAGGAAGCGGGGCCGTAGAGCACGACGCCTCTCCCGCGGAGCTAGTGGCCCGGCTTCGGAAGAGGATATTTCTCAGCGTTATCTTTTCAGTCAGAGCTTGAAAATTCTCTTGCAGCTGATGCAGCAGATTTTCCGCCTGGGAGGAAAAAAAAAGAGAGAGAAGCAGGAGCCCGCGG
>NW_008795124.1:1598377-1609708 GCF_000699145.1 Aptenodytes forsteri | reverse complement strand
GGCCCGGAGCTGCCGGTAGGCGAGGCAGCGGGGCGGGCCGGGGAGGCTCCGCGGCGCTCCGAAGGGAGTGGGCGAACCATTAAATACCATCTAGCAGTGGTGTTCCTTTATTTTCTAAAGAAATCGTAATCTGCAGGGCAAAACCTGAATAAGGACGTTGAGGTTTGCTCTTCAGAGGTCTTACAATTTTGTAGGACAGAAGTGACAAACGATGAAAAATGCTTGTCTACCAACAAGGCCCAAGTTCTGGGTTTGTTCTTTTTTTAAGGTTTGTTTCCTTTTCCCCATGTAATTAGTTTTGTAATACAGAGCGGTAAAAATACCACACTTGTTGAAGGTCCTTGCACCAGAATGTCTAAACGGACAAGACCGAAGGGATAAGCAAGAATTGGGTGGTGCCTCTTGCAGTCATGCTAGCATGTAGGTCAGCCCCGCGGCTTTCAGCTTTGTAGCATAAAAAGCTCCTGGTGCATCTATTGCAGAGGTGTCGTCTTGTGTACGCGGATGTCCTGGGTGCTGTAGCTGTTGCCTGATGTAAATGAAGAGGTTTTCAATTTACCCTGTCTATATGGTTAGCAGAGTATCAACGTTGGGCAATAGCTTTCCTTAGTCTATTACTTTATAGATATGCCAGACACTAGCAGTGCCTTCATCCGTAACAAGTTTCTCTCCTGAGTTAGTAGTGACCTCAAATGCTGGAAAGATTATCTCTTTCAAGCCTACCACTTAGAATCTTTCTTAATAAGTTTTCCTTCTTGACCTTCCCCGCCTCGTATAGGAAGGTGCGTTAATCTCTGTGGTGAGATTCTGGCAATCAAAGATCAAAGCAAACCTCCACATTGCTGCCTGCTTCCCGTAATGGTGGCTTCTCCTCTGTACATCCTTATCTTCCCACTCTTGCAGATTATCTTCTTTGCCTTTCTTGTTGTAGAAAGAAAAATCAAGAAAGATTTGCAGAGCTTGAATGCTCTCGCAGTGTTACTGCTCTAGAAAGCTTCTAGATAAAACAATCTGAACAATAATATGCATATGCTTTGCATTTGTACACAGCCACTAGCTGCAACCACATAGCTTTTTCGTGCTGTTGCATAAATAATAAGAAACAATTGTTGCTTCTTACCTGTTTATTCATTGCTAATAAATCTCCTTTCCCTTAGGGCTAGATAGTAGAACTGTACTATTTTGCATTTTTACTCCTGATAACAGCCATAGCCTTCCTGGTTTTCCCTCCTGCCAGAACAGCTACATAAGCTTCCCTCTTAGGCAGCAGTATGTTCCCCTGGAGGCCGTTGAAGTGGCTCTGTCTGCTTGTGTCCAGACATCTTGAATAAAGTCAGAGAGTCCTATTTGCAGGGGTAAAGAAACAGCTGGAAATGTGGAGGAGCAAGCATTATACAGCTAACGAGTTTGCAAGAATCGCACTAAATCTTTGTAGTGCCGCATTTTAGCAATGGCTAGGTTAGAGTTCAACTGAAAACAGGCATGACTTGGTAAAGGCTTTTTGTAAATAGCTCCTCTTGTTTGCGAGGCAGGTCAGTGGGGTCAGAACAAAAAACCATGGTATCCAGCCAGCATAGCAATGGAGGAAGGGCAATTAAAGTGTGAAGGAGACTGAAGGAAGTATTTCACCATGCATTTCCCCCTCCAAAGGTCTGGTTCTTTTACTTTGTGACTAATTTGAATGGCCCTCCTAGTTCAAATCTTGAGCTGAATTAGGCCAACAGTCCACAGCTGGGTTTATGGAGTAAAAAATGGAAGTGTCTGTAAAGCCAAAACTGGTCGTGGAAAAGTCCCAAAGTTCAGAAAACCTAAGAATAGAAGCGACAAACAGCAAGACCAAAAAGACTATGCTTAACAATGAGTTTATTTAAAATATAACTGGCGCTCTCGGCTTTGCCCTGTTGTCCTCTATTCTCTTCCTCCTCAGAGGGCTCAGTTTTTCAGAGTTGAGCTGTTACATACATTCCCAGGGTCTGAAATCTGGGAATGTAAGATGAACCATATTTTAAAAGCAGTAATCCATGTTAGGCGTGCATTCGTGGGCTAAGGGAAGCTGAGCAAAAATCTTTTTGTTGTTGTTGTTGGTTTCAAAAGCAGAGGTTTGGCTGAGAACCAGTAAACAACCAGTGCTACCAGTGCTCATAAGAGTATTTACTGCAATAAGTAAAGACTATTTCATTTACTAAAAGGGTACCAAGAAGTTCATGTTGGCAATGAATACAAAAACAGGTCTTGAGGGGGTTAGAGAGAGGAACAAAAGATTTGACAACATAGATTCATTTTCCATGCCAAACTATGCTCTATGCTACTTTCTTTCAGTAAAAAGCTTAGACTTTAGTCACTTTCAATTTAAATATGTCTTCCCGGTATGAAGCACATGAAGTAAAAATGAAAAACAGGGTAACCTAGAGGCTGGGGAGCCATCTGCTTCCATCCTGGTTCAGAATTACAGGCCTGTGCTGTGAAGTCTTCATATTGTGCTTTTATGCTGAAATGGTATCCAAAGCGTGTTTCTCTTGCTCTTTCCTAGGGAAATTCCAGTCCCTCCAACGCTGGAATGAGAAGTCAGGGTAGCACGATAGGAAATAAAAGTATGTTTAAACATTTATAGTCCTAAGCTCCAAGTTCAACACCACTACTATATGATGCCATGCTATAAAAGCCTGTGGTGTGGAGTGATAAAGGAATTGTTTTGTAGAGATGCATTACTCTTGTTTGGATGTTACATGAAGTCCCTTCCCTCTCCTCTTTGGTGACGAATGACATTCTATACACCAGGTGTCAGGAATCCTCTGGTCACGTACTCCAAGCATGTCTGGCTCAGGGCTGCTTTGGAATGGATGTGAGGACAGAGAGAGGGTGTCTCGAAAAACAGCTTGATATTACGTGTGTGGTAAGAAAGAAAACAGAAATTTAGTCCTGGAAGGAGACAAGAAGGCAAATATTCCTGGGCCACCATGGCAGCTTGTCTGGCTGTGGATCAGAAGGCAGGATGCAAATCACACTGCAAATTTTTGAGTTTTGGTTTTTTTTTTTTCTTCCTGGAAGAGGCATGGTCAATTGTAAAAGTTTTCTCTGAAGAGAAAAGGGCTAGGTACAAGCTAGCTCTTGCACCACAGTCATGGTATTTCTGCTACCAAATTGTAGGGTTGGGTTTTTGAGTTGTGCTGTGCTTAGTCTTTCCCTCTCTCTTAGGAAGCTTCTCTTGTGTCACTTTGCAGTCGTTGTTTAGAGGGACACAATGTGCAGAAAAAGCGTCTGGCTTTGCTAGGTCATCAGCTTTTATATGCTGAAATCCTAAATGGTGCTGATGTTTATTGCAAGCAAATTATTAACATTTACCTGTTTCTCTTGACTCAGCGTAGTGTAGTTCACTGAAAGCTTGTTCCACTGGAATACTTACTGGCAAAGACATCACTTTTCTTTCATCTGGTAACATCAGTAGAAGTTACAAGTGGCTGTTATTTAAAGGCATGGAAAGATGTGGTGAGTAAAATGCAAATGCTTCAGGCATGGGGAAAAGGCATTTGGGTCAATGGTGTCTGACAACTGTAGTGCTTCTTCAAGAGACAAGTCATTTGACTTGTGAGTATTAAAAGCTTGGGTGTTTGTGCATGGTTCAAATTTCAGGCTCTGTATCTTTGAAGACAAAAGGGTAATTCCAGCGGTCAGGGAAACCTGATCCCTGATGGAGGTGCTCTGCCTTCAGTTAAAGTGTTGCGTTTTGGGACTGCTGCTCACAAATCCCCTTATTGTGAAACTTGTTCAGTCAGCCCCTTTCTGCAAGTTTCTCCAGAAAGAAAACTGACAGGGTTAAGGATATTCTTTATCAGAAGTTCCTTGTGTGTACTATGGGCATCATGTATCGCTACAGAAAACGGTATAGTTTTCCCTGTAAGTGTCCTGCAATCGTGATAAATGTAGCAGCAGCAGAAAGCCCATTGCAGATGCTTCGACTACAGAGGCTGGTGTGGTGGCATCCTTTGGCTCTGTGAAGAGTTGTGTGTAATTCGTGGCTGTGTGAAATTGCCCGTCTACCTGCTGTTGACTGAATTATTACGTGGCAATCCAGAAATCTCTATCTGTGTTTCCCAGGCATGGCTGGTAAGAGATGCTACTTCCCATGCTGCTTTCTGCTCCAGCCTTGTTCCTACTGTCTTTGGACAATGAGGGTGGAGGAGCATTCATCGAGCAGTTCCCCTCCTGAAAGGCTGCAGGAGGGAGCTGGAGGTGTTTGTCCCAAGTGGCAAAGGGCGTGGGGTCTGTTTTTCTGGCCTTGTGGCCCACCGGTGGCACGCCTGACACTGGATCTGAAGGCTGCGTGCAAATGACCCCGCAGTCTTGCTCCTTATGCTGGGTGTCATATGTGCATGGTGGAGCTTTCTTGAAGAAAATGTGGTGTGTAACAGGCAAGGCTCTGCCAGCCTCCGCTGTGAAGGCGAGACAAGGCAGCCTCTGCAGCACAAGGACAGTGATCTGACCCCATGTGTTCAGATCCCACAGCCTCGTGTGGCTCTCTTCCAGGTACCTCATGGTCCAGAGCAGAAGGTGTGTTTTGTACACAGAGATTAAACGTGGCATGTGCGGGGGTGTGTGATGGAAAGAGTATTTTTCTACAAAATTTGATAGAAGAGCCTGTGCTGAAGAGGCTAGAAGCTGGGTGAAAGAGCGAATGGTTCATTTGAAGACGCACGTTTTCCTTTTCCAGAAGCTGTAAAGAACCGTGGCTAAAGTTTCCTGTGAGCAAACTGCAGCTATGTTCATGCTTTCTTGCAGCTTCAGAGATAATTTATCCCAGAGAAGACAACTGGAGTGTTTTCCTGCTACAGGCAGTTTAAATTCACCTTGAATTAGTGGAAAGCACTACAGTTGCAGAAAATGTGTGGATCTGGGCAAATATGGGGAGTAACACCAGGGAACATCACGTGTAGGATAAAATTTGTGCACTGATTCAAACCTAACAGCAAGGTTTGAATCGGTGAGCAATGACAGTAATATAAACACCCAAGGGTGTGGAAATCTGATTCTTTGGCTGTTTTTGTTGGGAGAAAAAATCTTGCGCTTCCTTGTCTGAAACACAGATCCTTTGCAAATGTGCTTTTAAGACTGAAACCTTTACTGACAGTGGCCTGCTTGCTTCACTTGCTTTCTTCTGTGAGACATTTGCGGCAGAGAGGGGGGTGCTAAGAGTATGACAGGTATTTTATGCAGCTTGGCTGCTGTAGGAGGCCCTCCCACCCCTACTCTGTTTAGTGCTTCACGTGGCGTTTGCCAGCAGGAGTCTTGTGGGTGCGTATTCCAAACATGCCTGGCAAAAGGCATCTGAAATGATAAGGATGTAGAGGGACCAGTGGGTGCCAAGGGATGCTGCCAGCACAGGCTGGCACAAGTGTCACCTGGGCAGAAAAGCGCTGGAGACTTGGCCCTCCATAGCCAGGGGAAGGGGTGCAGTGGCATGGCCTCATGGTGCAATGGCAGCACGTCTGACTTCAGATCAGAAGGTTGTGTATTCAAGTCACACTGGGGTCAGGGGGAGCTGACCCCCACAAGGCTGCTTCCACTTTTGGTGCTGGCTGGAGAGGCTCAGAGGACGCGTGAGGATGTTCAGCTTCTCTCTGGGATAAATGTTGTATTATTTGGAAAGGACCTATAACTGCAGCTCCTTGGGGTTTCAGAAAAATCAGACTGCAATGTTCACATCTGTCTCATCTAGATTATTGTCTTGGACTCAGTTGTTACTCACACAGTAAAGTTGTTTTTTGGGTTTTTTTCCCCCTGCTGCACTCTTTGCTCCTGGTAAGGGCAGCATAAATTTGTTTTGTTCTCTTCTTATGTGTAGAAGATGTTCTTACGTGTACCACAGATGCTGGGCTTATCTCAACAGAAGCAAACCAGGAGTGTGCTACAGTGAGTAAATGCTACCCGAAGCACTTTGTCCTTGTCCTGGAAGAGAGAAAGAAAAAATAGTTTGGTTGCTGTAATGCTACTGACTCCAGATCCCATGGTGGTATTTTGAATCATGCTGATGCTATAGTTTCTCTCATTTTTCTTTTCTCTCTCTGCTTCCAGGCCACTCCACAGCTTCATTAAGAGGGAGAGAAAACGAGTCAGAGAAGGCTAGGGATAGTTCTGGTGAGACTTAAGACACTGCAGTTGCACCCTCACTCGTTCTTCAGAGATAAAGCCAGTTTAAGGATTTCCCAAAGTGCATTTCACTCCCTGTGCTGGGTCTGGCTGGGATGGAATTAACTTTCTCCATAGCAGCCTGGATGGTGCTGTGTTTGATTTGTGACCAAAACAGTGTTGATGATAGTGCACCAGTGTTTTAGCTGTCGCTGAACAGTGCTTGCACCGCATCAAGGCCTTCTCTGTTTCTCACTCTGCCCCCCAGCAAATAGGCTGGGGGTGGGTAAGAGGGTGAGAGGGGAAACAGCCAGGACAGCTGACCCCAACTGACCAAAGGGACATGCCAGACCGTGTAGCATCACGCTCAGCAATAAAAATGGGCTGGGGCGGGTATAGTTTCTTCCAAAGTAGCTGTTGCTCGGAAACTGGCTGGGCATTGGTCTGCTGGTGGGAGGTGGTGAGTGATTGCCTTTGCATCACTTTTATTTTTGTTCTTTTTCTTCACTTATTAAACTTACTTTATCTATCTCAACCCATGAGGTTGTTTTTTTTTTCTCGGTTTCCCCCTTCCTGCTGGGGGGGAGTGAGTGAGCGACTGGGTGAGGACTTTGCTGTTGACTGGGGTCAACCCACCACACTCCCTCTTTCCCATCTCACTCCCCAGTATCGGCAGCTTCTTGCTGAATGCAATGATCCTGTAATTAGTAATTATTCTGCCCCAGGGAGGGGTGAAGCGTGGGAGAGAGGGAGATGGTGCAGGGCTCTTTCTGCATCTTGGCAAGAAAGGTCCAACAAAAAATAGCTTAATAAAATAATAGCCATTTTAATAAGACAGAATAAAAAGAGGAACATCGATAGTGAGTAAACCTTATGTCCCTTCCGATGCTGGGCACCATGCATTGGTTCAGCACTGGTCGGAGCCTGCATGGATTTTCCCACGGCATGCTGTGCAGATCCTGTCTGTGGAGACGTTTCTCGTTTCTGGTCCTTTGAGCTATTATATATTTCCTTATGAGAAAACAACTCTACTCCTAAAGGTTGTTGACGTGAGAACTTCTGGCTGCACTGTTAGACACGAGCAAGGATGTGCAGGTGGTGCAGTGGGTGGTGCTGAGCAGGAGCTGCCTGCAGACTCCTCGGCTGCAACCAGCTGGCTGAGGTGACCCTGCGGCCATGGGACATGCAATGGCATATGACGAGCATGTGGGGAAGAAATAGTTGCAGTCAGCTGGACCTGTTTGACAGAACAGGCTGTGGGTTAAGCAGTCCTGGTCCAACTTCTTGCCTGTGTGATACGTTGTTTATTTCTCCACGGGCCTGAACTTTGCCTGTTGTTTCAAAGCTGTAATGGTTTGAAGAAGGGTTCATGTATCTCTGCCAGCTGTCAGGTTGATTCCTGCTTCTCTGGCGTGTTTGGTTTGGGGCTTTTTCTTCATTTGTCTGTGGAGATGGAGCAGTCCAAGTACACAGAGGAGTCTAATCAGCTCAGCCTGCGTGGTCCTGGTTCCCGCTCCCCAGTGCAGAGCATGCCACCGCTGCCCAGAGATGGGCTTGTAGGCTGGGCACATTTGTCAGAGGTCCTCCTTGGAAGTGGAGAGGGAGTTCTTTTGCACGCCGGTGGGTGCTCCACCCACGCTTATACTCACTGCTCTATGTTTACAAAGACCAGTGCAGAAGGAGAAAGAAAAAGTGGTGAGGATATGCAATAAAACAGCATCTCCTGTTAATACTAGCTTGATTCTGTCCATCAGTTGCAAAAACAGGGGCTCATCAGTGTTTGAAGGGGCCAGGATGTAGCTTCTGCCACCAGTTGCAGTGGGGTTGCTTTAGAAAATCAAAAGCGGAGAGAAGACGACAGATGATTTAGTGATAATACATCTTGGTAGGAATGGCCAATTTCAAGGTACTTAAGACCCATTTACTTGTTTTATGAACAGTACAGTGAATATTTCTTTTTATCTCACCGTGACTATAGTTGTAGAATGAGATATAAAGTGATAATTGAAGGGAATTTGGCTACCGTAGGAATTCACATAATCCTTATGACAACATTTATTGTGCAATGTGTTCAAGGAGTGACTTAGAGCTTATCTGCACTGTGTCTTTAGCCTATGTCTTGCAGGGACTTCCTATGGTTGCTTCAGTGCAACAGCATTTCTCTAATGTAGAATATAAAATAATTTTAATGCTCATCTTTCAAAATCAATTGACAGAACAACAGACTGGTTAGAAGACTTGCAGCAATCTGCTATTTTTGCTACTGCAGCAACTACAAGTGAAGCACCAACAGCCCCCCTCCTCCTGTAAAAAACTGCAAAGAAGGAGCTAAGGCTTCAGTCTTGAAACTGGTCCAACTTGGGTGGTTGATTCCTGTGTCCTATTGGCCCTAGTGTCCTTCTGCTAGGAATGTGGCTACAGGGAGCCAATTGCAGAAACAACCTGCTGTTTATTCTTCTAATTCAGTGGGCCTATTTGCAAAACAAAACCTTATATAATAATTTTTACCACCTCTGCCAGTGTTAAAATCCCTTTGAAAACATCCCATGTCTGTTCACTGCTTTCAGCTTGCTTAAACTGTATCCAAAGATACTACAGGAACATTTCTTAACAGGTATAATCTCTATCAGATTTCTTAATCTGGAATAAACAAAGTTCTTGTTGTGATTGGAGGTTTAGGGACTACACTGTCACCAAAATGTTAACTGCTAGGAGCTAGTTCCTAACTAGGTGGCTAGAGCTGCTCACATACTCAATTTCAATTCTCTTACAGCAGTTGTCATAAAAAGATTAATATTAGTCTTCAAAGACCTGGTGTGAAACATACTACCTGCTTCTGTTTTCTGAATGGGTAATGCAGTTCTTGCAAATGGAGATTTTTTTTTTTTTTTAAAGGGGGAATTTTGCCAGTCCGTGTGGAAAAATAAATGCACCTGTTCTTTTTCTCCTCACTCAAAACCAGAGGATTGCTGTCTGGCAGTGCAGCAGTACTGTTTCTATGGTAGGCTCTGCTTTTACACCAAGGAAGCGGTCCTTTGAGCTCCCTCTCAGTTACTACCTACCAGACAAAGAAAACTAATTTTTTGTAAAGCCTCACGAGGCTGAGCATTCTCATCTGACTGCACTCGGATCTGCAGGTTGTGGAACTTTTCCTTGATGAGGCAAGACTCTCTTCAATCACCTGTTACCTCCCAAGCTTTAGATAAATTTTCGCCAGGGGACTCTCCTACTGGAGCCTTGCTGGGTCTATTGTGGTTGGATATTCTGTGTGCTGGGCTGTATATTATGCTGGAGTCAGCGAGCACCTTGGGACGGCACCGCTGCCAAAGAAAGTTGCCCCTGGCTGCTTAGAATATTCTGAGACCGGAATGGTCCCTCCCTGGTGCTGGCACAAGCTGTTGTGCAGCTGCTCAGCCTGAGGAGTTCAAGCCAACCTGTCATTCCTCCCGCCACCCAGTGTCTGGCATCGCTAGTCAGTCTGGCTTCCGTCAATGGATTAACTCCTAAACATCTAGGACATTTTTTCAGTGACCAAAACTGAACTACATTCATGCAGCAACATGCTGTAATTCAGCATTTTTACCCTTACAATTTCAAGTAAGGGCAAACAACCTAAGTTAAAGCAGTTGTCTGTTTCCAGCTGAGTACTTTAGAATCTTAATATTGTATGAAGTTTGTTATCATGTAGACTTAAAAGAAGTGTCCTGGAGTTGTTCTGGAAGCTAACCTGGAGAACTGGTGTCAGCCTGGGCAGTTTCTTCTATGTAGGTAACCGTTACTTCAAAATACCTAATTTCTCAATGTTTTCTCAAAACACTTGTATTTACATGAACAAAAGTTGGCTTCCTAATCTGGGCTACTCTTATTTTCAGCCTGAGGCTTGTTTAGACCTTTGTGCTTAAGGAAAAAATAATATGTGGCACGGGCTCCCAAGAAAAGTTTGGAAAGAAGTTGGCATAGCTGCATGATTATAACAATGCACAAGTGATATATGGAATATGAGCCATTAAATAATATGTTTTAAATTATGCAGTTTATACATAATTTGATTGTTATACTCTCTCTGAATGAGTCAGATGGTCTGAAATCAAGAACTTTTGGCTCCTCATCCAAAAGTCAGAATTAAAGGCTTCCATTGTGTATTTTTAACTTTGGCAATCAAACCTTCAGGTCTGTGGAATGAAGTAGAGCTTTGTTCAAGTAGCAGAGCTACTACTTCCCTGTAGGAAAGGTGAGTCCCTGGCGTTATCACTGGTCACCTCATCTACGGTAGGAGAGTGTTTTGGACACTTGTGTGATGGTACCCCAAAAATGGTCTTTGAAAAATACACTCTGCAGTGATGTGCAGGTTCACGTGCTGCACATATGCTGCAAAAACTTGCCAGGTGGCAGAAATGGTTGCAGTTAAGGTGCCGCTATGCAGAAAGTAAACAAAAGGCTTCAGAAGCACTGAAACAAACATTTCTTTCCATTTTTAATTCGGCTCCTTTCCATTCAAGACTCACAACAAGCGTTTACAGTTGCTGATATACGACACAAAATAATATCATCTAGTTGCAGTAAAACCCATCCCATTTCTCACCTGTTGGATGAGCAGCAGGAGCACATACAAGGAAGGAGGCAACACATCTATGAAAGTATTACGGGGAGCCCGAGGAACAAGCTTCGAAGAGAGTTGTGCAGCCACCTGTAAGGTTAAATGGATGAGCCATCCTTTTCAGCGTCGCTGAAGTTTGCCACCACCTCAAGCAGCCATTTGAGGATGCAGTGTCCATGCTGTCAGTCTCCTCGTGGCATCTGTGTGCGGTACTTGTGCTTCTCTGCTGGCCCAGTGCAAACAGCAGTACAGACTAGCCGATCACTCTGGGTAGAAGATGCTCGTTTTCCCTCCCCCTGCCACCTTTAACCAGCACCATTGTGGTAAAAGAACCCTTTCCCTCCTAAGGAAGATGTGCCGGCTACCGTCGCGCCGCATATAGTTAGGGAGCGGCTGCGATGTTGAGCGCCACTGAAATGCAGTTCTCGCGAAGCGTGGCGGAGTTTCTCGTAACTCTTAAGGAAAAGGAAGGAGTCAGAGGCGGGGGAGGCGAGATCTGGGGCAGCGCCTAAGAACAGCGAGCGGAGAGGGAAGGGTCCGCAGGTGCGCCCGGCGCCGCCTCCTTTCCGGGGCAGCTGAGCGCCCTCCGCCCACCCGGCGGCAGCCGCCCG
>NW_008795124.1:1589920-1597545 GCF_000699145.1 Aptenodytes forsteri | reverse complement strand
GCGGCTGGAGCAGCCCGCGGCAGAGCCAGGCTCGCGTCCCGTCCCTTTCACCAGGTCCTGGCCCTGCGAGAGAGGGCGCAGCCATGGTGCCGCATCCCATCCCGGAGCCCGTGCGTGGCTGAAGCCGACCTCCGCCGGAGAACTGCAGCGGAAGGCGATCCCTCAGCGTGACTGCCCCCGGGGCAGCCACCCCGCTTCCCCCCGTCATGGAGGCGGGTGGCTTGGAGTGGCTGCTGGTCCCGATGCGCCAGCTGGTGTCGTGGGGTGCTGCGGGGGCCATGGTGTTCGGCGGCGTGGTGCCCTACATTCCCCAGTACAGAGACATCCGGCGGACGCAGAATGCAGAGGGCTTTTCCACCTACGTCTGCCTGGTGTTACTGGTCGCAAACATTTTGCGGATACTTTTTTGGTGAGTTGGTTTTGTGTGTGTGTGTGTGTCTGCCCAGTTCTGAAGGTTCTTGCTTGCTTGCTAGTTGTAAAGCTTTGATTTGGAATATTTGAGGAAATAACGTGTTTTACATACTTTCCCCCCTCTCTCGAAGATCATAATACTGTCTTTCCATAAGTGGGTGACTCTGCATTCAGTAAAATGAACCGGGCTCAGGAGCGCTGTCTGTTACCCTTGCCAGATCAGTGCTCTGATGTTCCAAGATGCAACTTTTTAACTTGTTGGTAAAGAAAGGAGGTTTATTCTAAGTCAGATTTTTTTGTTGCTTACTGTATTTTACATTTCCCTTGCCCCTCTAGCTCCATTCGCAGAGTGAAGGCCTTGGTCCCGCGCACTTATTTTAGCATCTAGTGGGTATTAACATCATTGGGACACTTGCCATATGTTCTTGCATTTTCCCGGGATGCAAACTGGCTTCAGAGGGGGTTCACTTCTAGAGCACCATGCACAGCTACAGATGAAAATATTCATTCTTTGATAAGCAGGCAAAAGGTGGGCTATCTTTTGAAGCAATTATTTTTGTTTTCAACACCACTTTCAATATTTAAAAGCAAGTTTGTTTCCATATTTAGGTCTTGTGCTGCTGGACAAAGAAAATGTTATTAGGGCGTGATTTCCGTGAATGAATTTTATTAACTTGTATTCCTCATTACTTCTTATAATATAGATGCTACAACACTGGGAATGTACTTGAGAAACCAAAGATGAAACAGTCAGGGAAATTACTGCAACTAAGAACAGTTATTCTAAGAATATTTTGACTACAAAATACTGCTTTGTAGTCCACAAAGAACTGATAGGTAACAGGCTACATCCTTTTGTTGGTTTCCAGTTTCTTTTTAAAGCTCCTCTGACTTTTTAAGCATAAGGAGCTTCCTGGATTCTTCTACAGCAAAATGCAACATGTAAGTGCTGTGCTGGAGTGCAGAAAACAGGGGACCCTGTCTTGGGACCACAGCTGGCAGTCAAACTGAGGAGTCATCGCTACTTGTTGCATTGGACCTATGTTTTCCTGGGGAGAAGTGTATGGAGCAGCTTTTGGAGAAAGCAGAGAGCAGAAGGGAAGTAGAGGAACTTGCAGGGGGAAGAAAAGTGAAAAGCCCGAGTTGACAGTTTGAGAAATAGAAATTGTCTAATTTCTTGTTTCACTGGAGGTAGTTGAAATATACAAATGATTTGCACCTGAATGGAGATGCTGGCAGTTTCGAGGTAACCCAGGCGAGTGCATCTGTTAAATGAGACTTGGACTGTGGAAGAACTGAAAGATCTTTAATTTGAGTTGATTTTAAGTATATCTAGTTAAGAGATGTGCAAAAGAATAAATACTACAAGTAATGAAAAGTTATAATTTATGTCAATGTTAAAAGATTTGTCAACACTTCAAAAGAGAGAGAATGCAGTTATATGGATAATTATGTAATTTTTTACTGTGAGTATTCAAGCCACGTAATAGTATCACTCCCTGACACATACTAGCTCTGTGTAGGCTCTGGTCATCTTGGAGCTCAGCGATGGCATGGAATGGCTTCATGCAGCATGTGCATAGGTGTGTCTGGCTACAGGGGGAGAGTAAGGCGTGCTGCTGGCTTGTGCTACAGCCACTTCTATAAGGAGATGTTGCAGGCATGAGCCTGCAGAAACCTTTGTCTCTACTTACAATGAATCGTCTGTCTCTAGTTCTATTGAACTAAAAGACAGAAAAGAAGACTTGCATAGTGATAATTCAGTCTTCCCTGAGAGAGAATATTTTGCTTCTCTACTTATAAAGGTTAGGCATCCCTGGTAGTTCATTATAAACACCAGTAAGTCATGAAAGCAGCATTGAGGGTGGATATTATCCTTGGGCATATGGATGATTAAAGGAAGATATCGGAGCAAGAGCCTCTGACTTCTGTGAACATGTTTAAAATGTTTGCACCCATAAAGCAGCTTGGCAATTCAATTTTCATGTTAGTTGTTTAATATCACCTATGGCTGATGTATTATCTGGGACACAGCGCTCTAGATAGTTTGACATAAACAGCAGAATTATTTTAATTGTGTACGTAATATTCATTGGAGGGAATTAGAAGGTTTTTGTTTGTTTTGTTTTAAATTTATTAAATAATTTGATCCATTCTTGTGCCGGAACAGAACTGTTCCTACAAGTAATTTTGTTTTGTGTTTAATTTTCCCCTAATCTGACTTTCGAAGTACCAGTTGATAAGGTTACTCCTCCTTCCCTTTAGCAAACTAGTCCAGACCTTAATCCAAGTCTCTCTTCTGAAAACTTTACTGACATATAGCTGCTGTTTTCAATTGTTTTTAGTTTCTCTTCATTACCCCTGGTTATTAAGTGTATGATTTGTGCCAGATTCATCCCTCCTGACTTCCCCTCCACCCTGATCCAAAAATAAGTATGTAAAGTTTTTAAGGTCTACCACTTTCAAGTTCTAATAGTGTTGCTTTTCAGGCCTTAATTATTTTTTAGGATGGCTCATGGTTGGTGTTTTTGAAGTTGTTTTTTTTTTTTTTAAAAAAAAAGACATTTCTGTAATTCGTTTCTGTTGTTACTTCCAGATTTTCCCTGAATTTCATATATTCTTGAATCTGAGGCTCACAGAGTGCAATGTTATGTATTTCAGATGCATAGGCAACAGGAACAGACAGTTCCTGCCTTTTATGCCATATTTCCTCTGTACTTTCACTCTTGAGTAGTGCTGATCTTTTTGTATCTCTGTCACTCATAACAGACCTTTCCCCTGTGGCTCTACTATACTTTGTTCACCTCAGCTGTGGGGGCAATTCCTTCACTTGCTATTTGTGAATTGGCAGATTCCACATGTTCCTAGAACTGGACTTTGTTATCTTAGAGGTTTGGGGTTTTTTTGGTAATGTCTGGTTTTGCAGTGGGTGAAGTTTTACCGTTCGTCTCCCCTCCAAATAGAGTATTTACTTCCTAATCTTCTTGGCATGTTTTATGTGTCAATAGAGTTGCAGCTGGTGTATTGCACTGTGACAGTAGCCAATGAACAAAGTACTGCTGAGATCAAGGATAACAATCCTGTTTCCAGTTACCTGTTTTCACAATTTCTCTTCATCCAATTAAGACTGTCTCCAATGGTAAGCCATCTTTTAAAGTCAAGAGGACTCAGTGCAATGCTTCTCCTCCTTGTCTTCCTCCCACCTAATCCCTTAGTTTCAGGGTGTGCTCAAAGAACTTCTGTTTGCTAGTGATGACAGTAACACATTATCCATTAAGTAATTTTTCATGCTTCTCTGTTTCACAATGTCTCAAAATGTCACCTTTAAAGAGACATTTCTGCTTTTACTTATGTGTGTTCGGCCTTGCTGTATTCCAACAGAGTTATATGCCAGAACTTTGTGGAAAAGCAGTGGGAGAGCACTTGTCTGCAAGAATGAAAACTGCATATGGATAGCAGTGGGCATGATTCCACTTTGCTTTGTTTATGCACACATGGCTTTTGTTTAGGAGAAAGAAAGTTTGACTGTGCAAACTTGTGCTTCAGTGTGTTGACCGTATGTGAAGTCTTTAGCCCTTTTAAAGAGGATTCTGAAAAAAAAATAAATTTGAGAAGTAGATGGTCTCTGCTCACAGCATCACACAATGGGGTCTCTGTTTACCAGCGTGAAAAGTAGATTTTGTGCTATGACTAGCCTTGATATCAAGTTAGCTTTATTTTTAGTAACAATCTATTGCTATAATTTTATATAACACTTCAAAGCAGCGCTTATTTTGGGGTGCCAGTGTAGCTGCTGGTCATGATTTATGATTGGTATCAGCTGCTCCTTTGTTCTAGTTGCCATTGTCAGTGCTGCTTCTCCTGTCTGTCTTCTCCAGACCCCATAGGTCATTGTTTCTCGCTCTCCAATCAGCTCAACTTCTGGACTGGTCAGCCTGGAGAAGGTCTGTGCTGTGGGTAAAGAGGAAGAGGCAGTGCAAAACTCAATGCCTTTGTAATTCTGGTACATATGAACATGTATAGAATGCTCCAAAAAAACTGATACAAATTTTTTCCCCTCTGCATTTTTAATAAAACACTTCATTACCAGTTTTGTTAGCTAAAGTCTTATTGTACTTGCTAGAGTTAGCTCCGATTTCTTGTTCAAGACTGGTTGTTAAAATATTCAAGGGACACCCTGAGTCTTACTGATGCTTGAGCTATGAGGTGGTTAATCATCTGGTTAAGCTGTCCTAGGCTGTTTTGAAGTTGTGGGCCAGCTTCAGAATGCACTGTGGCACTTGAACTCAGTTGTGACCAAGATGGACATATCTTCTTGGTTCATGTAGCCTGCAGTCTGCCAGCTGACTAGCTTTGCATTGTCATCATCAAGAACAGGAACAAGAAGGCGGGCGAGAGTTGTGTAATCAGTTGGGGGTGGAGGATGCAGGAAAACTTACTTGTGAGTTCTCCCTCTCTTCCCCCTTTCTTTTTTTAAAACAGAGCTTATGAGATAAATTATGGTTTCTTTTAATATTAAAATCAGAATAAATAGCTAGAGGAAAGGGAACTGCAGATTTCTTAGAAGTCAGCAGTAGGCATTTTTATTTGTATCTTGAGTAAGTTTAGCCAAAAGTAGTTATGCTCCCTGCTAGTCCCAGAAGTTTTTGGACTTTCTTTCAGTTTTGCGGTCCATAAAATGTTTTATGTAGTAGTATAATATGGTTTGTATATTTTCCAAGAAGACAATATTCTTTCCAAAAGTTTTGAGATGCAATTCTGTGGGCCGCTGGCCTAGACGTCATACAGCAACACCATAGAAATCCAAACAACAGAAAATGAAACAGTCCAATTTTGGAGTTGTTCTTGCAAAATAGTTGCCTTAAGACAAACTGTGGAAACAAGTTCTGGCAGTCAGGGAAAAGATGAAAACTATGGATTATGTTATTTTTGAGCAAAGGTAACCCTCTACCCATTCCACATCAGTTCACCTGAAACAGAGCGGGTTCTGAAAACTGTAACGTCAGTAGATCTGGGAGCTCTCTGTGCCGGAGTCCGTGGAATAAGCTCCCTGTTATGAGTAGAGGTTTACTGAGACAAGTATGCAGCTGGAGGTAATTTATAGGAAAATGTTGGACTTGTTGTTGTCTGGGGTAGATTCCTACATAGTTATTTATTTTGCTGTAACACCTATCATGCTACTTGTGGATCAGGTCCCTGCTGTCAGGTGTTGCTTTGGCTTCAGGTGGTGGGCCAGTGGCGTCTGTTTGTAGGACTTCCTGTGGGAAGGAGAAACTTGCTTTTAAGACTTCTGTTACTAAAATGATTCTTGCCAGCTTTTACCATGTGGGGAAGGTGGGTTGATGCTATAAACCAAGCTGACAGAGTGACTACAACTTTGAAAGATTGCGTTACATATGGCCTGCTGGTGGAATCTTGCTCAGATACTGAAAGCAGAAGTGTTACGCAATTCCTCCTCCTTTTTATAAATGCCAGAGAGCAAGGATAAAATGCACTGCTCTTTTGTACAAAAAGTAAAGGTAAAGTAGGATTTTGTATGACCAAGTGAGAAGCTTGTTTTGGGTGCTCCATAAAGTCCTGGAAATTTACGTGTTAAAGAGAAACTTTCATATCAAGAGATCCTGTTGTAAAACTAGTTTGTTTCTTGTTCTTCCTGCTGATTAAATTCTGTAACTGTATGGACTGCCTCTCAAGACAGCTGCCGTGCTGCTACACCAGGCTATCTGTCATGGCCCTGGTGGTGCGTGCAGTATCCTGCATGCTTTCCATCTTGCCTAGAATCTGTAACTTCCCAAAGAGCTGGAAAAGCCGACCCAGAGCGGTGAGGCCTGGAGTAACTTTGGTGGTTTCCACTCTTGCGGTGAGTGGAACTCCCTCTGTGACCTGAGGCGGTGCGGTGTTAGGCCTGCCCGTGTATGGGCAGAGGACAGGTGAGGCCCTGCCCCGGACGGGGCACCGCCTGGGACAGCAGCCAGCGGGTGGAAGCTGGGACAGCAGCCAGCGGGTGGAAGCTGAAACGGCTTCCAGCAGCGTAGGAGGAAACGGTGCGGTCAGGGTGATGGTGATCTGGTTGCACCAGCAGCAGTCAGTTTCTTTTCAGAGGTGTCTTAGGAAAGGAGATAAGCAGACCTTTTGTGTTTGGTATGGTTTGGGCTTCTTTTGCACAATCGGCATTTGCTGTTTTGAGTAGGCCCAGGACTGGAATAGCAGGATTATTGCAACAGGATTGAGTTGTACCGATGGAATTACCTAGTTTTCTACATGACTAGTTAGTCTCTGCTCTGGCTTGAATGTTCACTTCTCTTGTCTTCATCACCCTGAACGTGCATTAATTGTTTTAAGGCTGTTGAGATACTAATAAAATGTAAGCCCTTCCCCCCCTTTTTTTGCACATTTGACTAGTATAGGGAAGAAGAGTTCTTTTGTTTTTACAGTATTAAGTAACAGTGAAAAACTCTTTGTCTCTCTGTAGTCTGACATATAAAGTCTGAGTTCCCTGAATACTGCAAGTGTCACGGTTGTTCACTTTATGTGACAAAACATTGTAGTTGTGGGGTGAAAATGCAGAATAATGATGGCAACTCCCTCATCTCCAGGACTTCAAAGTTGTTCTTTTCCGTGAGCCCGTTCTAGTATCCTAAGGCTCTTCATCTTTCTCTCATAGTCAACTTTAATGTTCCTCCCCTCCCGGCTCCTGCTTTGGCAAAGATAGGAATCACCTCTGCGAGGCAGAAAGTAAACAGAACATGGAATAGCACGCTCTCCTTGCAGGGCTTGCATCTTGCAGTGCACCTGGCTCAAGCTGGCATGAGGAGTCTTAAACTGGATTAGTGTTGCTTTGGCAGGCCCTAATATCAATGCGAGGTAGAGTAAGCAGCTTGGAGTGGTGTTTGTTTCCATGATCCTGAGCAAAATGAGTGTTCTGGCTTTACTTTTAAAGCTTCAAGACCCTGACAGTGGTCCTTGACACTGGTATTCTCTTCAGTCTTCTTGTCATGGTAGTGTGGCGTAGGCCATGTCCTGCTTGCTCTGGCTGTTGGTCTCCATGGCAGCTGTTTGATTTCCTGTAGGTGTGACCTAGCTTAGTGTTGTGTTGTCTGTGAGACTCAGTTTGGGGATAGTTGTTTGGGGACATGTATTTCACATGAGTATGTTTTGTTGTGTAACCTTTGCCTTTGGCTGGAGGGTTGTAAAAAAAAAAAAAAAAAAAACCC
>NW_008795124.1:1570815-1588868 GCF_000699145.1 Aptenodytes forsteri | reverse complement strand
AAAAAAAACAAAAACCCCCCAAAAAAACCCCCAAAAAAACCCAAAAAACAAAAAAAAAACCTGCAGGTGTTGTGCATTGTTTGAAGTCCCTATAAGAATTTTTAAATTTTCAGTTTACCTCTCTTGTGTGTTGTGACTTTTGTTTTACTTTTTTTTTTTTTTCCCCAATTTTTAAGGGGTAGAGGATCTGCAGCAATATTTCCAGTCTTGTTTCCATTAAGGCTGTGGTGATGGCAAATTGTTATGATGAGACAGCAGGTGGCCATGCTAATGTGTGTTTGTAGTGGGTGGATGTTTATACTGCAAGCAATACTTTTGTGAGGCACCCGTTACTGAAAGGCCAATAATCTCATCAGCAGGGAGAAACTAATCTTGCAGCAACCTCCGATGGATTTACCATCATAACAGCTTCTAGCTTATTGTGCTGCTAGCTCAGCCCCTCTTAAATGCATTACTATATTTTTACATGCAAATGTATTTGTAATTGGAGATGGTTTTTTGAAGCCTGATGTAAACAGTTCTAACTGCTCTGTAATTCTAAGTCTCTCCCTTTTTTTTTTTTTCCCTCCTTCCCTGAATAAGAGACAAAGGTAACAGTAGTGAATTCCAGTGGTTCAGGGGAACTTCGCCACAGTCAGCAACACAGCTGAATGAGCTTTGGGATCATGGGCATGGGGCATAGGTGGGGCCAAACTTCTGTTCTTCTCCCCTGCATTTTTTCCTAGTGCAGTGAAAGCCTTATCCAGAGCACTATGCCTGTGATTACATGCATCAGTTGTGTTCTTTATTTCCTTTCTCATAGCATCTTCCAAATTTGTTATGATAATGGCCCTCATGTGGCCCACCACAAATCCATTGATGGTAGAAAGAAGGGGGGGACTAAGGTACGTGCAACTGCTATTCTTCCAGTAACTACTGGTGGTGTCTTTGGCAGTGGTGTGGAGGCTCAAGGTGTTGTCATATTTTTCCTTAGCTGTATGACATTAGGCAGGAAATACTTGGCCATTTTCATTGGTGTGGGCTGCTTGGCTGTTCTGCACAGGAGGATTTCCAAGGAAGCTAGTCAAGGACTTACCAGTCTCTCTCCTCTTCCTTATTAGTTGACTCATAACAAAAAAAAAAAAATCTCTCTGGTGAAATGGCTATAGTGGAAATGCAGTATTGTGTGTGAGAGTGTGATGGTGAACCTAGTTGGTTTTTACTAACATGGAGCTCTGCTATGAAAGTAGCCCAAGCATAAGAAATTATATTTTTCCAGGGTGCTATAAAACAGGAACAGAAGAGGACAGTGGTTGCCGTGCCTGTGAGGCTGAGGTCTCCAGCAGCACGATGCGTTCAGAGGATGGCCTTAGTAACTGTGCTGTGAGGGAATGTAGAAAGCCTGCCTCACGGTGCAGGCTGAAGGAGTTGGGGAGCATAGCAACATGTTTTCACTAAATCCCTTCCTCAGCATTTCTGTCTTCAAGGCATAAAACCTGGCAGAACTGAGCACAGAGAAACAGCTCACCGTGATGTGCATGCAGCCTTCCTGTTGCAAATCTAATGTACTTCGTGGGCTGCACATGAAAAAATTCCACCCTTTTCCCCTAATGCACTTATTGAGAGTGTCTGGTGGGGATTGCTGAGCTTTCATCAAGCAATGCAGGAAGAGGAGCTTGGAGCATCACCAGTCTTCACTGAAGGGTCTCATTTTCCTGTGGCAGAACCTTGTGCAATCGCATGAGAGTAAGCTCTTCAGTCAAGATTGGCCACAATCCCAAGTTCACCTCTCTGCGTTATGTGCAGGAAGGGCTCAGTAATCCCCACCAAGCATCATCTGTGAGCAAGCAGAAATTAAATTGGGGGAAGGGCAGGAGAGGACAAATTAGGTATGTTCGGTTCCCACATCTTTTGGACTTCCTTACTTCCCCCAACCTAGGTCCAAATTAGACACAAATTGATGAATTGATTGGTGTGTTCTGTAGACCTGGTCTTTCCACTCAGGTGTCTAGAGGCAGACAAGGCAGACAAAGCATAATACCTTCCCCCCCTGCCCCCGTAGGAAGATGTTATATTAAACCTAGCAAGCTAATAGCTGTGGGTATTTATTTCTTTATAGGGCAAGTGCTATTGTTTTTATGACTTCACCTTAAAAATGAAAAATTGAGAGAGGTAAGTTTTGCACAGAAGTCCTTGTGAAATCTACTGAGTGTGTATGCGGAGAGGACATATAACCGGTATTGATACGGCATAATTCTGATCTCTCTGTATTGCCTTGACCACTGAATGAATCTGCTGCTTCTTTCAAAAAATAGGTTTGCTGCTAGCTTTGGAAACAAAGACTTAAGTTTCTGGTTTCAGAATTTCTAGGATCATTCCACAGGGATGTTGTAGTAAGGTTCTAGGATGCTCCTGCAAGGGGATTGACTCTGAGCTACTATATGTGCATCTAGATTTGGCTGGTGACTTTCTCTTCCTCAGCCTTTCATACCTGTTACTGTTAGGATTTCCTTTTTCAGGTGCTTAGATAACATCAAAGAATGAAAGTAACCGAGTACAACGCTTGTCATCTTTGAGATGTTTTATATATTTCCTTTTCTTTTTTTTTTTTTAGGTTTGGAAGGCGTTTTGAATCCCCTCTTTTGTGGCAAAGCATTATCATGATCATTACTATGTTACTGATGCTGAAACTGTGCACTGAAGTACGTGTGTCCAACGAGCTAAACTTAAAACGCCGCTCTTTCGCAGGTTAGTGACAGGAACTGGCTTTTGCAGGATAAATCTTTTTGAAAGCGTGGTGCGCTGTATTTTGGACAAAAGTTCTGTCTGGATTGCAATCCAGTGGCCTTTCTTGATAACTCACTGTACCACTTCCTGAACTTCTTTTCTGAAACTGCTTTTTCCAGATAAATATGTAAAGCTGTAATTTTATTTCAGATGGGTCTTGAGTCAGTCTAGAAGTCAGAGTTTTCCTTAATACTTCACACCATGCCCTGAATGTAGAGCTGGCTGTTATGCCATTGTGCTAGCCTGGATTTTTTTTTTTTTTTTTTTATTCCCTTTTTTAAGGCCTGGATTTTTTTTTTTTTTTTTTTTGAGATCTTGGCTAGAATAAGAAGTTACTTTCTTCAGCTGTACTTTCTACCAAGTTCTTAGGTATGATCATACACTATTATCTGAAATTTTATTTTGCAATTGCAAACACTTGCTTTTGTACATAATTTATTTTCTACTTACGAAGTTATTGGCTGCTGAAATAGGAGGTGCTGTCATATCATAGTTGCAAAACTATGTCTTTTTGTATACCGTTTCCTTGGGCTTTAGTGTGGGATTAGTTGGGATTCATGGGAATTTTAACATATTTTTTTGGTTTGGTTATTTGTTAATTTTCAGGCATTGATACTCTGGCCCTGACTGAGATTATTGTTATTTATTTAATGAAATGTTCAAGCTTTGTGGAAAGTCCCTGCTCTTTTTCCCAGATAAGAAATGTGAGAGGGTTAGTTTTTTGTGTTTCTCTGTATTGACTTTGGCTTAAAACATTTTATGTTACAGCTTATTACCAACAAGAACAGAATTTATGCTGTCAGCTTTTTGTCAGTTGTTTTGCCAATATGGATGTATAATTTATTCTCTCCATCTGTTCTCTTCCCTCACTCCCTAATAATTGAGGGTCTGATCCAGCTCCAGATACCCACAGCCATCATTAGAAGGCAGCAGCTACTGGCTGTGCAGTAGGGTAATTTATCTAATAGCTAAGGAAGCTACTTCCATTCCCGCTCATTGTGGAGTGTAGTGTGAAACTATTCAGGTAAGTGAATTCATGTGGAAGAGAAGCTGCACTCCAGCTCTGAAACCCAAGCTGCTGTGTTCACGAGGGTTGTTAGTCTGGCAGGATGAATGACTTAAAAACTACTTTCAGCCGGATTTAGCAGCAGTTAAACTCCAGGAAGCATTTGGGAGGGGCATGTATGCTTTCTCCCTCCTTTCCTCTCTGTGCTAGCGTTTTGTGAAGTGTCAGAAAGGTTTGTCTGTTTGCCCTTTCTGAGGGGAAATTATCCTCGTGCACATTTACACATATGCTCTTGCAGGCTCCTTCAGTAACCTTTGGACAAAAAGGGACGCTGTTCAGTTTAGTGTATAGCCCTCTTTAAACAACTCTCCCTGTGAAAGACATACAGTCTCCTAAAGGATAATCAGTCTTTCCCTTGCCAGGTAATGGAAACTCCTCAAGGTTACATTGTGTCATTTGATCCTTTTTCCTGAAACTCAGCTTGTCATGTGTTTAATTAGCTAGAGAGACTGATTTTACCTACTTGTGGACCTTAATTATTTGTTTTCATTGAAAGGCTTGCATCCTCCCACAAACTTTGAGAACAGCTAAAATCTTTTTCTTCCCTGTGATTGATTTTTAGTAAGGCCAGCTGTAATGCGATGGCTCAGAATAAACATAAATGCATACAAAGCTCCTTTCAAGTGAGGCAGAAAAATAGGTTTGTATTTCAAGCACAGTATGAGTATGAGTGAGATCCGTGTTTCTAATCCTACTCCTAATCTTATCTCTTATGGTGATCTAGGCAAGCTGAAACATCTGTGTACTTACTTTCATTCCTCATAGCTTACTGGGGCAGTGAGAAGCTAGGTTTGAAGTCAATGTTTTTGATTAACCTTGCAGAATCCTGAGGGGAAGGTGCACAATTTCTGTATGATATTTCTCATGTGGCTGGTCTTCAATGTAAACATTTTTCTTCTTTAATTTCTATTCTCTCTCTGATTGTTTCTGCAAAATAATCCAAAATATTTAGAAAGTGAATAGAATAGAATATTTCAGTGGAAGGGAGTTTGTTGTTTTCTTGTATTACTATTAAATGCAATATTTCCCTCCCAGTCACATTAGTATATGTTTACCAGTGTGTTTTGAATTATGTGGGAGTTGCCTTTTTTTTCTTTTGCTTTTATTATTCTCACAGATAAGGTCCTTTTAAGTAATAACTAGTTCAGAAGGAATCTACTTAAAATTTCTTGAAGTGTTGAGGAGCAGTCTCTCCTAACCCTGACAAGGTTGTTCTGTATTCTTTAGCCTGTTTTGTGGTGTTACTGGATTAAAATACATATCAATAGCAATTCAGAACATAGACATAAAGCCATTCAGTCGAAATGCTTGTACTTTAATTTATAGGGTAACTATCGTAGCATGAAAAATACAGTCTCTCTGGACTCTTTCCAGTAATGTTTGGTTATTTCTTGTAGGCTTTCTATAGAGAACTTATTAGGAAAACTCGCATAATCTTTTATTTTTTTTCTCAGTTACTTCTCAATTATGGGATTTCCCCCCCTCCCTTTTAGTCTTGCAAAGTGAAAAGTAAGTTGAATGTGGCAGAGCCCATCTTGTGCTGCTGCTGCCTTCTCTGACTTTTTGTTCTGGATACATAAACTTTATCCTTCAATTACATGTACTGATTGAAGACAGAATAAGTCCTCTATATATCCATGCTGATTATTTTTTAAACTTAGACTGTATAGCCTGTTAGGTGTTCTGGCCTGTTTTTAGCTGTTCTGAACTGGGAAAAAAACCAACCTCAAAACAAGCAAAACAAGAACACAACAAAAAAACCCGACTTTATTTTAAAACCTCCAATGATAGGACAGTTCTCTCTCCTGCATATGAATACTTGGAAAGCTATGTGAAGGAGTCTTCAGATGAAATCAGCAGGCGTGAACAATACCTCTTCATCTTTTATCCTTTATTTAACACCACTTTAATTGCATCTTGACCTCTTCAATGCACATCTCCTGGTACCATTGTTGTGGTAACAATAGCTCTCCTTATTCATTGCCCACTTTTAAATTGGTGTCTGTGCAGCCATATGTTTGCTGTGTTGTTGGCTCAGTACAGGAAGGCTCAAGGTTCAGTGGTAGTTTCTTTTGTTATAGGTTTTTTTTGTTGTTGTTCGAAGCGCTGTAGTATTTCTGGGGCATGATGGTGCTACCATGCTAGAGAGCTAAATATTGGAAAGCAAAACGTGCACGCGCCATGTTTTGATTCAGTAAAGGGGAGGCTGAAGCGAGGTGCTCACAGATACAGACAGCTAAAAACATCTGGTCACTCTTGAAAATGTTGGCAGGCCAGAGCAGTCTCTTCGTATTCTTGGAGAGACAGACACTCTATGAAGAACCCTCTTTTTCTTTACCCAAACAAGCCTTCCACCTCTCTCCAACAAAGATTCAATTTCAGTTATCCCCAAGACATTGTGGCAGATTTCGAGCACCCTGAATGTATGAACTATACTGAAAACCAGTGCACAGCATTTGTTAAAAACAGGCTCTTAGATGTCTCTTCTTCCTAGAGTACAGCCCAGACCCCTTAAGTAGAACATGGGCTCTTGCGTTTTTACATGAAGATGATTTCCTCTGGTCATGCATCCAGTTTTGTCTTCCTTCCAACTGCTGGTTGTTCTAACCTGCTTTATAACTTGTATCTTACTGTAGCACTCTGATCCCTTGAAAAGCTATGTTTTTGGCACTGGAAAGCACTCTTGCGTAATACATGGTTTTCAACTGGCAGAGGAAGTCTTGAGTGAAAGAGTTTAGCATGCAGAATAGTTGCGGATGGGGTCTGCTCTGTCCTCTTGATATGATTGGCTTAAGCTCAGGCTTTTTGAAACTATTTCAGAACAGCATTTTCCACAGGAGGCAAGGCAACTATATTGTCTTAGCTGCTTATACATACCTATCTACACACTCAATGTTACTGGGGTAACAACTTGTTTTCTCTGATCATGAAAAGTATTTAAAGTAAGAGTTAAGCCGTCTGTTTCACTGTTTTTAAGTCTTCATTTTCTCCCCCTAGGTACATTGCTGTTGGGTTGTGCATTGAGACTGTTCTGGGACTTCTTACTGTTCGACCCTATCTTAACATCATGGGGTGGGAGCCTTCTAGAAAGCATGGAGACTAAAATTTCTGGCATGTTTTGTTTTGGCTATTTTTTTTTTATATGCAAAATGTACTAACTGACTAAACTGTAACTAAAAGACCCACTGTTGCATTTAATCATACAAGTCTGTTTGTCTTTCCTTCCTTTTTTTTTTTCCCTCAACTGTTTTTTATGTAGCTGCAGATAGTAAGGATGAAGAAATCAAAGCACCTCCCAAGAGATCCTATCTGGGTATGTACTGTACAAACCCATTCTGCATGAAGTTGTCCTCTGAACTACACATTTCATGCTTTGCTACTTTTTGTAACCATTTTTAGAAATGATTTCACGATCATTTCTATAGAGAATGTTTACATTACCTTTTCTTGACATACTAAAACCTGGTGCATGATTTTTTTTTTAATATTTTCCCCTCCTCACTTTTAACTTTCATAGAGGAAAAGATGCTTTCAGCTCTATTTCAGAAACCAGTTTTTTGAAGACAGCTGAATTCACCGCATTATGTGTCTCGATGATATCTTCCTTTTTCCTTCCCCAAGCTAGACAAGCAAAATATTACATGATACAGGGATCCATCTCTTCAGACTCATATTCCTCCTCTTCCAGTTCTGGCTCCGGAGGAAACTATGAAAAATACAGGAGTATCTTTCAGCGTTGTTCAGAATGCTAGATAAGAAATTTCCCACAACACTTGATGTTCAAGCAAAATGCCTGCATCCTTGTGAAATTTTCTGGCTTGTTCCTCTCTTTCATTAGAGGAGCCTCAAAATTGTTATTTGGGAGTTAGTAACACATAAGGTGAGAGCTTCCAATCTTCAGTTTCAGAGTTGGAGTCTATGTTCTTTTATTTGCCTAAGGAAGAGGAAATATTAGGGGCAAACCAGCTTTGCAGTATTTTCAACTCTTAGTAGTTTGGAAAGACAGTTTTAGTCAAGTCATGGTAATTTTGTTTTAAATTAGTTGGGGTATCGCATTAAGGAAGTTATACCGACTAGAGACACAGAAGTTCCCCACAGTCAACTTTTAGACTGATTTTAATTGAACTGATTCAGAATCTCACATTGATACTGGCTATGTTCTGTTGCAATTCTTGAGTTAGTAAGGGGTAAACTGAAAAAATACAGGGTAAAGAACAACATTACTGGTGCAAAAGGAGAGTCACTACTTCTGTATTTGTCAACACACACAGTTAATTAAACTGGACTTAGCTCTGAGAAACACTACCAAAGAGTAGTATTAACCTGAGTGCTTTCTTGAAGCAATAAGACCATTCCTGCTATTGTTAAATAGACTCTCTTTTAATGATTCATCTTCTGGATCTCCCCTTTCAGATTTAGGGGCAAAATGCATGCTTTGGGAAATTTACCTTTTTTGGTCTGATACCAATATTTTGCAAAGCACCTTTTCCTTTTGTGTTTTCAAAACATTTTTTTTCTGCACTTGGTATCAAACTATTTTGTTTTTCTGTTTGTCTTTAATTCTAGTTTGTAGTCATTCTCACTGGCTTGCAACACTAACCAATGGAATGTAAATTTTAAGCAGCCCTGTATTCCTTGTGCCTATATTCCTGTTGTCTTTTACTAGTATTCAACGATGCTTTATTTACAGTGTCAGAGCTAGAAACAGCTGTCTGTGCTCCTAGTTATGACTGAGTGGATTATTTAAAAATGCTTCAAGTGGTTAAAATTAAACAGAAATAAGTAACTTAATGTGACCTTTTACTCATTTCAGGTTTTTTTTCTTGTCTTTTTTGGTTAAAAAGCCATTTGCTTGGTAGTTTGATAGCTTAAAAAGTTGAGGTTTGTAGAAAAAAGCACCATACCTCTTAATTCAACTGATTTAAGTCTGAAACATTTGGTTAATAAATGTTACTTGAAGTTTATTTTGGAATTGCTTAGCAAAATGGGATGAATCAAATTATCACTAAGGAACAGGACAGTCTTACACTACTGCTCAGAAGTTCAAAGACTGGGTTGGGCAAGTCTGTTGAAATGTGATAATTCTTACTGGTGCAAACAAATTAGAAATGTTTTGAGGTGTTTGTGTATAGTGTAAATGCAGAAGTACGTCCTGGTCTTTTAAAGAGTGGGATGCATGGTGCTTTATGTCACAGCGTAAGTCATACTTCAATTTACAGAAGGCTTAACTGAGCTATGTCCTGCAGTGCTGTGTTTTGCTACAGCTCTGGCGAAGCTTACTTAGAGGTTAGGTAAGGGGAGTATTTGCCATACTTTCATGTGGCAGTGCATTGTCACAATGTCTTTTAATGAGTTTTGATTAAACTTTTGTTCAAGAAGAACAAATTGGCTTTTTCATTTCCCCTGTTTATTTCAGTGGTGTAAAAAATGTTCTTCAGTATGTTTTTAGGCTTCAGAAACCATGATATTACTTTCTTTTTCTGGTTACATAGTAAACGCTCTGTATATTGCGTTTGTAATTGAAGATTGACTATCCATGAACACTATTTTTTTGTAGAACTGTTGAACCGTTAATCTGAAAATGTACTGGTCTACTAATGGGTTTCAGGTGAACTTGTTAGATAAATACTGAGGCATTTGTTTGATGCCTCTCTTTGAATAGGAACTGAGCTCCTGCTGTGCTCCCTGAGATTGCTTTTAGGTATGTTTTATTATCAGTAATCCAACAAACCACTTAATGCCACTGTTTTTCCACACGTTATCTAAAAGAGTCTTTATCTGGCACATGACCCTGAAAACTGACTTTCTGGCAGTCAGTGCTGAGGGGAGTTGAGGATGTGGGGGAAGGTTGCTGCAGTTTCACTGACCTAAGTAAAATAAATGTAATTTACAGTATGGTGGGCCCCAGAATGTAGGGTTTCCTGATTTCATACATAAATAAAATTATTCCCCTCTTTTTCTAGCCAAAGGAAGGATTAAAAAGGATTAAGTAGCTCCAGTTCTGAAGGAATAATGCTTTATTCTCTTTGTTTTCTAATCCAAGTATCTAGTTCTACCTAGCGCCTGCCAGCATTTGATGGCTACCGCTGAGGCTGAGCAAAGCTGCAGTTGAATGATGTTTGGTGTTCTGTTTTTTTTTTCTTGATGAGATGTTTTAGAACAAATGTGGATAAATGTCTTAATCTGTTACACTAAAATACAATTTCCTATACATAAATATTTTGAGCCCTGTGAGTGTTGGAGATTATTGGGGCAGAAGTAACAAAACACTAAACAAGGCATTGCTCCAAAGAGGCTGTATCTTTTGAAGTTGTTTAGAGTGGTCTCATTGGTGTGGCAGGCAAGTCTCAAAATGAATGTGACTTGTTTGTTTTTTTCCAAGTAGATGTTTAGACATTTTGAAAGACACTTCTGGTAGATCACAAGGGTTTTCCTTCCTTCTCCGAAGCTGGTTTTAAAACTTGCCATGTAACTGAACCCTGAACCTTGCTTTTAGCCCAAACAAAAAGTTATCCAAGTAACATTAAGTTTTAAACCAGTAGTAATAAAATTACAAAAACTTAGATTCACCAAATACGTGTTGCAAAAATATTTAAAACTTTTTTTTTAAGGGGAAAAAATGTAAAATGTCTGTGTAGTTAACTTCACAGAGTTAGTATCTGCATAATAATGAAGAGGAAATAGTAATGTGAATTAAGCAGGTGCAGTCATCTGCTATATGGTTTCCACTGGCAGCGTGACAGCCTGGTAAATAATTCACACTTTCACTTCTTCTTTTGTCCCCACTCTTTACTTAACTCAGGGCATCAGTTGGCTTGTGGTAATTTAAGTGTTGGCATACTCTAGAACAGCACTAATACATTACATGTGCCATGAAGGATGTAAACTCTATTTAATAATCGGCTTTCTGTCTCCCTCTGTTCAGTGTCTTTGGTCTGTTTGGGTTCAGCAGGGGTGTCCGGCTTGCAAATGTGCAGGCGTGCACTGTGATTTTTCCGCAGGTGCTCTGTAAACGTGCACAATGTGCTTCTCTGTCCGGGCCTTGACATCCTGAGCAGAGCTGAAGTCAGAGCAGAGACACAGTTCCCCTTGGCCGGCTGTGGGCAGCACTTTGGTTTCATTGAAAGTATGTTTTACACCATGCTCTCTAGTAGGTGAATTCCCTGTACAGCCGCTATGCGGTTAAGTACATAACAAAAGCACAGTTGTTGCTGGGATACAGCTGCCACCACCTCTGTCTGTGCATAACTGCATATGGACATGAAGGGGGTTAGATCCCTTCTCCCCAGGATTATATGTATCCTTGTAAGACTAATTTCAAAGTGCTTTTGCTGATTTTTTTGGGGAGGGTGTCCAGGAGAGGCGGTTATAATGGTGTCTCTGTGTGAAACTAGGATGTCAAAAGGATTATTTTTTTTTGTTTGTTTGTTTATTAATGGAGTTCTAGTTGTTGAGAAATTCAGGTCTACTTTGCCTGAGGAAATGGCACCCGGCTGCAGCAGCATTTAGTTAGTGGTTGTAGTTCAGTGTATGGTGGGAACAGTTATTTCCCCTTGTCTTTCTCTGCATCAATATTTAGACCTTTTCAGGAGACAGAAGAAAATAAGAAACAGAGGTTCTAAGGATGAAGTGGTGATTTTCAATTTGTTATAAGAAAATACTTAAGTTGAAAACTGTAAAATCTTTGGGGTTTTTTTTAATAATTTTGGTTTCTTCATAGTTGATGTTGCAGATGAAACAAACAGAAGTCTGGAAAATAATTTGTCTATCCAGGTATGGGTCTGTGCTGGAGGTCTAAGTTACTATTCAGGCATTTCAGAATAATTCAGTCCAAATAGAACACTATTAATTTTTTTTAAAGGAACTTACAAATCTTTTGCATACTGAATGGATAACTTTTTTTTTAACTACAGATGCAGACAGTGAGATGGAATAGTTTCATTAAAAAGGTTGTTCTTTTATTTTCATGGGGAATTTATGTTTCCTGAACCCTTGCAAACCCAATACTAAAATACTCTTCTTTCAGAAAACTTGGGAAAAATGGATTTGGGTCAGTCTGTTTTCTAGGGCCAATGTTACGTTTCTCAGTAGATACTCTCTTTCAAGCTTCAGGGTTCCATTTAGTGTAAATCTTTCTTCAGCTCCTCAGGCTAATGGGCCTGAAGTGGAAAGTCGTACTGTGACCTTTTCTGTCCTGTTAAAAAGTGTTGGAAGTTATTCAGTAGGAGGGCATACCTTTTTTGCAGGCATATCTAATATTATGTCTAGAAGCTATAAAAGAAAAGAATAAGTTTATCTACTTAAATTCTGTATTCCAGAGAGACATTTTCCTTTTAGAAGAGACAGCTGGGAAGGGAGGGACCCAAATAATAGTTTATGATTGTTGAGGCCTCTGTGCAGCTATGATCCCCCCTCTGGTAGTTTGCCGTTTCCTTAACATGGGAGACCCAGAAACACACACATGCACACCCCACAGTGAGGTGGTGGGATGAGCCCAGTATGTTTGCTGCAAGCCTGTGTGCTTCTTACAGGGTGGAACATAGAGCTCTATGTGAAAGCACGTTCCTGGCCACAGTGCAATATTGGCTTTTCTTTTATTCCCCGATTTCCCCATGCTGGAGGCAACTGCGCCATGTGGCTGTGTGGGGGATCAAGGAGGGGAGAGGGAGACTTGCGATAAATCTGTCCACAGACTTACAGATGCTGTGGTGACAGATGCAGGCGGGCAGGTCTCTGTGGGAATGCATGGCATGTAGCAGGTTTATATGTGAGAGACAAGTGGTGAGATGCATGAGAGTAAAGGTGATCACCAGCTGTTTCTTTTCATGGGAGACATGGATGAACTCAGCAATAGAAGGGGGAGAGGCTGACATTATCTGCATGAGTGATACATAAAGTATGAGGCAATAGCTTCCAAGTCTTAAGCTGATTTCAGATTTATTGCTCCATTCATGAACTACAGACGTAACATCAGTAGTTGTAGTAAAGCCACAGGGAACAACACACCTGTTCCTGTGTTGTGGGCTTACCCTGGTAGGCAGCTAAGCCCCATACAGCCGCTCGCTCACTCCCCTGCAGTGGGATGGAGGGGAGAATCAGAAGGGTAAAAGTGAGAAAACTCATGGGTTGAGATAAAGACAGTTTAATAGGTAAAGCAAAAGCTGCGCGTGCAGTCAAAGAAAAACAAGGAATTCATTCACTACTTCCCATTGACAGGCAAATGTTCAGCCATTTCCAGGAAAGCAGGGCTCCATCACAGGTAACAGTTACTTGGGAAGACAAACTCCGTAACTCCAAACATCTCCCCTTCCTCCTCCTGAGCATGCTGTTTACACTTTTTGTGATCACTTGATGAACATCTGCATAAAGGCCATCTGACTAGACTGATTAAATACCAATATTAACTGAGTAGTCAGTTTTTAGACATCCAGAAATTCTTGCCTCAAATGGTTTGTCTTGAGTTTCCTCTTGGAGAAAGGTAAGGTGATGGAATGTGGTTTATATCCAAAAAAAGGCTGGTTCTTTCCAGACACCAAGAAATGCCAAGGACTCGTGTTAATCCTGCTTTCTGGTTTGTTAGTATGTGTGATCTATGGAGAGCCTGTTACTTCATGGAAGCACATGGATCTTTCTTTTCAAGTTGCAGTCTTACACTGTTAGCACAGTTCATGCTGACTTCTTACTGGGTCTGACTGTCATCTGAAAGTGGAATGACATGTATCTGCCACTTAAACAGCTCTTTTGACTGCTGACCTGCTGTTCTCTTTGTGTAGGTAGCATAATTCAGGGAGGAGAGTGGTCTTGTTTGGGTGGTAGCACTTAATCCTATTTCCAGAACTTTGGTTAGCACAATGATGATTGAACAGGTTCCTGCTGAATTCAGGCTTTGATTGGAACTTACGTGTTTTATCTTCTTTTAAGGAGACTAAGATTGGTAGGCAGAGAGGTCATGTCCTTTAACAGACTACTCGGGGGAAAAAAATATTTTCATCTGTGCAAACTCTTGTGCAGGTCTGAAGCAGAAGCAGTGAGCTTCAAGCTCCATTCAGTTTGGAAGCTAGTTTTCTCCAAGTCTAACTTGTTTATTTTATCAGTTAGACCAGTTAAGTGAGAAGAATAGTTGCCACCTGTCAGGTCATTATCCCCTGTGGAACGGAGAGTGGGATAAACACCCACCATGGAATGTGGATGGGTGAGTTGCATTTCAGGAAGTATTTTTAGCACGCAACAAAGCCAACAGTTCTAGAGTGTCTATAATTTTTGATAACCATTGATGAATTTTAGTTTCTAGGCTTGTTATTTGGCAACTTGACAGAAAAAATTTCTTCCTTGAGGCTTCCACTCAGAGGTCAGAGGTGGCATCTTTGACAATGAAAACCTTATCCGGCTGGTAATGTTTCTCTCCTTTGAGTTTGTATGTGGGAGTTTGTGTATAGTGGTTGTTTCATATTAGCCACACATTTTCCACCAGGCCATTCGATACACTGAATGAAATATTTTACATTCAGTGATAAGTGCAAGTAGCATTCCTGGACTTTGAGGGCTGTATCGGAAGGGTCATTGTAAAAAGTTGTTTGGTGTGTTTTTGTTTTTTTTTCCCAAAAGGCTTGAGAAACTAGAGCTACCACCCACAACTTTTTTTGGTTCTTAAACTGAAACCTCCAAAGCCATAAGGGCTGAAGGGATTATTCTTATCTCATGCATAATGTTGCAATAACATTTTGCTTATATATTATTGTAGTGCACACAGTAGCTTGTAGTCAAACTGGTTCATCATCATGGTTTAAAAATCCACCCATTGTTGATCTGGAAGGTCCAAAGTACCACTTGGTAAAGTGAAATGTCCTCTGTTTTAAAATTTTAACAGGTTAGATTTGAACAGGAGACTGGACTAGGTGTCCTGCAGAGGGCTCTTCCAATCCAAGCTACTGTGGGACTGTAAATAAAATACTCTGCCGATGGTTTACTGTGAGACCACCACATGCAATTTGAAAATACAGTCCTTTTGTTCCTTTTACTCACTTCTCTGTTTCAGAGTAGGATATGTATTTTGTTAGCTAATGAATAATACTTCTACAATAATCAGAAATACACTATGTCCTTAATTTTGTCAGCTGTTTTTGCTTTGTAATATGTTGCATCATATGTGTTAATTCATCTGGCTCCTGTCATTGGTGGTAATCAAACAATATACATCTTCTCTATCCCTAGAACAGGGAGTTGAGAAGGTGTTACATGTGTTTACTAGTGATCAGGACAGGGAACTTGGAGGACAGTGTTATGTTTTTGGGGCTACCACATTTTAAAATTATTATTTAGCTCCCTTTAAGTTTTCAGCTTACAGCCCGTAGGGAAAACAGCCAGCCAGAGACTTGTAAAATCTCTACTGAGTCAGAATGGTTTCAAGTAAGATGTTATTTGGTGGTAGAGCAGTATGTTCAGACCTGAGGTATGGGCCTTCTAACCCCTCCTTTTGCACCAGCCTTGCTACTGCTTTTGAATGGCTTCAACATAAAAATGGAAGCAGGCCATTCTTTTTATTTGCTTCTAATGGGGTTTATAGTGCTTGTGTTTATAGTTTAAAATGATCTGCCAGGTTGAGTGTAGCAATTGAAGGGCTCATGCCTATTCTGAAAGCCTACCCGCTACAAGGAGAAAGAGCTGGGGGAAAGGTGGTTGGATAGGGATGGACAGGCAGGGTGTGGATGCACGTTAGGTGGAGTGAGCGAGGCTTGTACAGTGGGGAGGCCTTTCCTTTGCTATGTATCATGAATTGCACACTGCAGTGGTTGGGGGAGCTGGGAAGGAGGACTGCAGCGATTGTTCTCTCAGCCTCTCTTTATTTAAAAAAAAAAGTGGACAGGGAAAAGAAAAAATCCTTATCTGCTACTAGGAAATTCTAGTTTTATCTTAAATTGAGGGAAAACTGTCCTTTAACACTGGGAGAAAAGAGAGAGGTGGTAAAGGTGGCTCTCCAGCTTGGCATGAGCAGTAATACCAAGAGGTATCACAGGAGGCAAGGCTCAGTGCTGTGTTTCTGGAGTGTGCTGCTCGGGGTTCTCGCTGGCTCTGGCTGCTGGTGCCCCTGCTCAGCCCTTCGGCAGTCCCTGTGAGGTCTGTCACCCAGCTGTAGTCTTGTGGAAAGAAGATGACTTAAACAGGTTCTGTTGGAAGAACTTTGCAGCGGCAGAAACATTACATTTGGCACAAGTACTGCTTCTAGTCGGTGGTGCGGTGGGGAAATAAACCTCTGAATAAAATATGAATTTTGCTTGTGCTGCATGTGTTTTAACTGGCGGAAGAAGAGCTCATAGCAACATATAGCCACATGAGGGTGCTCTTGGGTTTCCAAATCTTGCCTGCTGAGCCACTCAACTGGAACCTGGGAGAGGAGTCTGATCTTGCTTTTAGGGCTGCGGTGGTTAACTGTAGAAATAGCAAATAAACAGAGATTTGGGGGGAAAAAAAAAAAATTCCTTCGTGGTGAGAGCCAGAATGATTAGTTGCTTTAATAACATCAGTGATGAAACATCTAAATGTTCAAATACAATCGATTTGTCTGCCCATCCTGCAGCAAAGCTGCTGCTTCAGTTTGGTAGATGTGAGAAGCTTTTGCAGTTGCCTACTTCTTGAGCATGCCACATGCCATTGTATACTTGGTCATGTCTAGATCCAGATGGTGAGATTTGTTCTTTAAACAAGGTCACAGAATAATTTGGCTTGGAAGGGACCTCTGAGGTTATTTGGTCCATTTCCCTGCTTGAAGCAGGTCCAATTAGGTGAGGTTGCTCGGGACCATGTCCAGGTGAGTTGTGAGTATCTCCAAAGATGGAGACTCCACAACCTCTCTGGCACCTGTGCCATGTCTGACCATCCTCATGGTGATAAAGTTTTTCTTCCATCTAATTGGAATTTCCCTTGTAACTCATGTGTGTTTCCTCCTGTCCTTTCACCATGTGTGTTCAAGATGACCCTGCCTCCATCTTCTCTACACTCTCCCCTTAGATAGCTGTAGACAGCAAGAAGCCTTTGCTTCTTAAAGCTGAACAAACTTGGTTCTCTTAGCCTCTTCATGTACACCATGTACCTCAGCCCTTTAATCAATTTGGTGTCCCACCACTGGGCTTATTCCAGTAGGTCAATGTCTTTCTTGTAGTTGGGAGCCCAAAACTGAACACATTACTCCAGGTAGAGTCTTGCGGGTATTGAATAGAGAGGAATAAACGCTTCCCTCCATCTGCTGGCCACACACTTGGTCAACTCTCCAGCCCTCAGTGATCACAGCAGTGACTGGCTGCCTTTGTCATGAGGGTACACTGCTGACTCATGCTCAAATTGTCTTCCAGGCTACCCTCCACTAGTCTACAAAGCTGCTCTCTAGGGAGTCAGCCCCCTGCACCTGTACTGTGGTGTGGGGTCACTCCTTCCCAGCTGTGTGATAACCCTGAACTTCATAGTATTCCTGTCAGGCACCGGGCCTGCTGGTGACAGACGGAGTCCAGCTGTCTCACAAGGGAAAAAGGATCATGGCTCATGAATTGGCAGGGCTCATTGAGAGGGCTTTAAACTAGGTTCGAAGGGGGAAGGGGATAAAACCAGGCTCGCTAGAGATGAGCCGAGGGGTGGCGTGCCGATGCCGGGGGCGAAATCGATAGCCCGGCTCAAGTGCATATACACCAATGCACGCAGCATGGGCGGCAAGCAGGAGGAGCTGGAAGCCATTGTGCAGCGGGAGAGATATGACTTAGTCGCCATCACAGAAACATGGTGGGGTGACTCTCATGACTGGAGTGCTGCAATGGATGGCTATAGACTCTTCAGAAGGGACAGGCGAGGAAGGAGAGGCGGTGGGGTGGCCCTGTATGTTAGGGAGTGTTTTGATTGTATAGAGCTCAACGATTGTGATGATGGTACGGTTGAGTGTCTATGGGTAAGGATGAGGGGGAAGGCCAACGAGGCAGATATCCTGCTGGGAGTCTGTTATAGACCACCCAACCAGGATGAAGGGGCGGATGAAGCGTTCTACAAGCGGCTGGCAGAAGTCTCTCAATCGCTAGCCCTTGTTCTCGTGGGGGACTTCAACTTCCCGGACGTCTGCTGGAAATACAACACGGCAGAGAGGAAGCAGTCTAGGAGGTTCCTGGAGTGTGTGGAAGACAACTTCCTGACACAGCTGGTAAGTGAGCCTACCAGGGGAGGTGCCTCGCTCAACCTGCTGTTT
>NW_008795124.1:1556825-1568277 GCF_000699145.1 Aptenodytes forsteri | reverse complement strand
GACATGAGGAAAAATGTCTTTACTGAAAGAGTGGTGAAACATTGGACCAGGCTGCCCAGGGAAGTGGTTGAGTCCCCATCCCTGGAGGTGTTTAAAAGACGTGTAGATGAGGCGCTTAGGGACATGGTTTAGTGGGCATGGTGGTGTTGGGTTGACGGTTGGACTCGATGATCTTAGAGGTCTTTTCCAACCTCAATGATTCTATGATTCTATGATTCTATCTCCAGACTAAGATCACTTTGTATAGCAGTCCTGTCCCTCAGTTTATCACACACTAACCCTAATTTGGTATCATTCATGAACTTACCATCATCCAGGTTGTTAATAAAAGATGTTAAAGAGTGTCGGCCCTAGTATTGATCACTGTGGGCTGCCTTGTAACTGGTCATAAATTGTACGTTTTTTCTTTGAGAGGAAAAATTCTTTGAGCCTGATGGTCCAGCCAATTTTCTACCCTTTTATTATCCACTTACCAGTTGATATTTTGCTGATAAAGATACTGTAGGAGACTCTCAACAGCCTTGCTAAATGCACTGTAAACAACATCCACTGCTCTCCTCTTGTCCTTAAAGCCAGTCATCTCATAATAGAAGGCAATTGGGTTGGTCAGGTGCAGTTTGCCATTGGTAAATCCATGCTGGCTGTTCCTAGTCACCTTCTTGTCCTTCACGTGCTTTGAAATTACTTCCATGAGGACTTCTTCCATAACCATCCCAGGGATGAGGTTCGGCTAACTGGCCTGTAGTTCCCTGGATCCTCCTCCTTGAAGATAGGTGTGATTTATTTTTCTTTTCTTCCCCTGCGCCCAGTCATAGAGAACCCCTCCCAATCACCATGACCTTTCAGAGATGATAGAGCAGCCTTGCAAAGACATCAGCCTGCACCCTCAACACCCTCAGATGCTTCCCATCTGTGTCGCATGACTTGCATAAATCCATCAATTTAGGTGCTCCCAAACTCATACCTTCCTGTTCTGTGGGTATTGCTTCGCTCCCTCAACTTTGCTAGTAGGGCTCAGGAACTGTAGGGGGCAGACCTTACCAGTGAAAGCACGTTAAAGCATTATTGATGCAAGAAGGCGATAGGTAAGTTTAAAGCCACGGTGAGCATTAGTTGTCTAGTGTTCATTGTGATATCCTGCTTTGCTGCTTGTCTGATGTCTTTCAGTTTCTGTAAGCAAAACAGGTGAGAAGAGAAAAATTTTTCTAGATGATGGCCAAGTTGCCAGTTCAGTGCAAAAGGTGTAAGTAATGAAACATTTAAAGGGTAATTCAACTCCCCACAGGCTTCAGAATAAACTTTCAAGCTGAGGTGGTTTTAGTTGTTAGTACAGATGTATTGATAGCTCACTTTTTTTTTTCCTAAGTGGTTTGTAACACTGGATGACATGCTGTGTGCTTAAAGAAGTGCTGTTGCCCAGCGCTGCCTGCTCAGACATAATGGATTGTCTAGACAGCTTGCTAGGGAAAAAAATTCTGTCTGCAGCACATTTTTAGGATCTTGTTATAGATCCTGGCACATCCACATTTTGTAGATTTCATGTATTTTTAAAGAATGTTATCTTTGCATTTATGTAAGTGGTGTAGAATCAACAGTTGAACACATGAAGACATCATCAGAGTCAACATATCAAGAGTTATGTCCTGTACAGGAGATGGGGGCATAGCTTGCACTCGGTTTCTGCTGCTGACTCTTGTAAATGGACTCCATATGGAAGAGAGGCATGCTGTCACTCTGGAAAGCTGCTCATTTCATATGTTGAGGCCCTGCGGGCATCATTTGCTCAGGACTTTTGCTTCTGTTTACAGTTTGTCTTAGTCTGTTGGAAATGAGTCCACTGAGATAACCATACCCACTGCAGTATATGGAGTGGGAGGAATGAACAATGAGGTGGCCCAAAGTCTAATACTTAGAAGTGCTGAGCTGGGTGGCAGCTCTCACTTGGTCCCAGTTAAAATGGTGTTACAAGGGGCCGGTGTGACAGTAGGATGTCTGAGCTGACGTAATATGCTCTGTGAGCTATATGTGGAGGTGATGCTTATGGTACAACCTGATTATTGCACACAGCCTGATTTATTTTTTCACACTATGTTTTACTAGCCTTCTTTTATTTAAAGTGCACTGGAAATATGAAGTTACTAGTTTCTACTAAGCTAGAAATAGAGAATATGTTTAATAAGTCTATGTTTCTGAAGCTCTTATTTATAAATAATGACATGTTAACAAGACATTTCCTTATGCTAGATACTGAAAGGCACTGAAGCATCAGTGCTTTGCCATTTTCATTGCTGTATCAAGGGAAAACAAAATAAAACCTTTTCTATTTAGATGCAAATGTCATGCTTTTAATCTATAATGCACTACACTGACCATCCTTGACTGAAAACAATTAGGGATAGCTTTATTTTACTGAAAGATTCCCACCTTCCCCCCACTCCACCCTCCCACTTTGCAAGCGGTGATGCACCAAAGATACATTTATTGCAAAAGGGTTTGCAAGCCCTAGATGGATGTTTCAAGTGAGAAAGAAGAAAGATCTTCGCTAGACTCCAGTTAGCCAATCTCCCTGGGCTGTTTGCTTTTGGGAGATGACACAGGAAATTCCATTTTATGTCCCAGCTCTGAAGCAGGAAAACTAAGCAGCGGAACCTAGGTGCTCCGTATCTGTATCCCATGGGAGTGCTAAGCAAGGATGAATCAGGGCAGGAGGCTTAGGTGCTTCTGCTTTCCTGTGTGTTCTTGATCCCCTGTTGCCGTCACAAAAAGGATGCATGCAATCGGCTCTGTTTTGCCTTCACCCCCCATTTATTTTGTGTCTGCCTCTGTCCCTGAATGCTTTTAGCCTTGTAAAGACTGGAGCTGAAACAGTCCAGTTATACAGGCTATAAGCCAGTATCGTGGCACTCGCATGGGATATGAGAGACTGAGGTGGAGGTTCCTGCTTGCACAGATAACTCACAGTGTATCAGTCTGAGCAAAGGCTGTGATGGTCCCCCGGGAAGCCAGGCTGCAGGCAGGAGAGAGGGGCCCCAGTGGGAGCCTGAAGCAAGCACGCTAGTCCTTAGGCAATTTAGGTACTCAGGTTCCCTGTCTTTGAATGTGCATATCTGAAAGAGTGTCATTTCCTCCTGACTTGGAATGGAGAAACATCTGAAATCTTAGTGTTTCCCATAAAAGAAAAAGGCCTCCTGTCTGGTTCTACCCTTGACTCCCTGAGTCATCCACAGAAGCTGAAGGCAGGCCAGCCTCTCTCCATTGATTGCAAAGGGCCTGAATCCCTAGCTCAGGCTGGTGGATTGGACTTGAGATCTATCAAGTCTGGTGAGATGAATACTGCCCTCTGTGGTGTTGAGATCAGCACTGCATCATGGAAAACTGCCTTACGAAGTTTTGCTTACTAATTTTCTTTTGCGACAGTAAGTTCACAGTTGCCTTTATTTATGTTTATTTTTTTGAGTCATTTTTATGAATCTGCAGGCCCAAGGCATGCTGAAGAACAAAAGCGAAACCAAACACCCCTCTGGTGTGAATGCCAAATTGTCACCTCTGATGTTTGACAGTTAACAGGTGCCCAAAGAACAACTTACAGATGCTGAAGAGGAGAAATTTGTTTATGACTTATTCGTCGGTTCTGTTCCTGTGTGTTGGGGACATGGGCATTGTTATGGAAAATGGCATAGACCTTGGCATTTAGTGTGGAGACTGATGGGAATGCTGCAGTAGCACAGACTTGGCCTATGTATAGAAGTTAATAACTAAACACCCCAGCTCTGTTGTACTTTTGACAATATAAGAAATTTGTTTCTTCTGAACTTTGTGTTTTAAGTGACTTTTTCTTGTGCCCATACTCTATCTCATCTTCACTGAGACATGATAGCCAACTTTGGAAGATAGGCAGTACATCATCTTCTCCCCCGCCTCCCTGGCTTGATACTTTTTACTATTGCATGCACCCTAAATAGATTATTTCAGAAGAGGTGATTACGTTAGATATTGGGACAAATTATTTAGACATTTAGTGGTGTGACAGTGCAGAGTGTTCAGCAGCGCTGGCTTACAGCCACGTTCCAGATCGCAGCCTGGACTGCTGGAGGGTTGTGCAGTACATTGTGTCAAGGGAGAGACAGGATTAAGGTGGAAGGATTTTTTTGCAAGCCCTATCTGTTCCTGAATTCACTTCTGAGTCTCGTCCCACAAACAGTTATTCCTGCTTTAAGGCCCAAGCCGTCTCCCTTTGACTTCCAGAGACTCTAGTTCATTGAAGCTGTGATGAGGAAGTCTTATATTGTGAAAGATTTTTCCTCTTTCTTTGTGAGGGTGGTTGGGTTTGGAGCTGCCTTTGCAAATCGTGATTTAAATTATCAAGCAAGAAATATGGGAATAAAATAAATTATTTTGTATCTTTCATTTACTTTACTAAAGAAAGCTTGGTTCACATGGTGATGTGTGTAGCAGTATAGTCGTTATGCTGAAGTAGGTTTTGTTGCTGATGAAGGAAATGTAATACCTATACATTTTAGTAATGATACAGCATAATATGTGATCCATTCAAATTACATTTTTTATCATGTTAAAAATACATTAAATGGTCATGTATTAGATTACTTTTACTTGTAACATATCAAGCCATTTTGGTTGAAAATTGATTTCAAATAGAAATGTGGAATAACTTATTTAAATTTTAAAAATGTAACTAAACTGCAGTGTTTGTACTGAATATCCATTTTGTGGAAACATGCTTTTTAAAAAAAAACAAAGCAGGTATTATTTTTAGATAGATTTTTAGTAAAATTCATTTACTCATTTTTTTTCTGGTCATCTCACCCTTTTATACTCTCAGTCATTATTCAAAGACACAGAACAAAGCAGGTGTTACTCAGCTCCCAATCAGTTTCTTATTGTTTGAATAAATGAGATTTTTATTAAGCTAAACCGAAAAAGTAAAAAATTGTTCTTGCAGAAGCAGACAAAGCTTTCTAAGCTCTGGTTCCAGTGCATCTGCCAGTAATTCTTTAGATTTAGTATTTGACTCGTTAAAGCTATGCAGTAGATGCTCAGTGATTTAAATGATATTAATAGATTGGCAAGCATAGGTCTCATTAGAAGTGTGCGTAATCACATTTTAAAATTTTAATTTGTTTTATTTTTCAGAGTTGAAAGTTTTTAATTTCAAAATTTTATTTTATCTTGTTACTGAAATAATTATATGCAGTCTCTATCTACATGAGGAGATGACATAATAGTGAGCGAGGTTGGGGAAGAAAGGATGTAACTTAGCTGTTCATGAGAAGGTGCTTCCTGTATCCTCTTGAATCAACAGCAGAAAATGTGTAATTTTTCGGTGAATCATGGATTTATGGTGAGGGTCAGGGTGTATGCAGTCTCCCTCCAGACACTCAGATTGCTAGTAATCAGCATGTCTCCCTCCTTGCGGAGGGAACTATACCACCACTATTCTTGAAATTATGAACGTCTCCTTTCATATGCATTTATTACGTGCCCTACTTTCTCTTTGCTCTGCTCTGTGATCAGTATGCATTACATCTACTGCATCAGGATCCTATGTTCCCTCCCATGGGTAGGGGAAAAAATCCAAACCCCAGAATTCAGCTCTGGCAGATTTATTTTTACTTGCATTGTACATTTTAAAAAAATGGGTCTTGTTCATCCTCGATGATTCCATGGAGACATAGAAACTAGTGAAAGGAAGACAGATCCTGAGTATTTCAGGGAAACATTTTTTATTTTTAATAGCTGCTTAAAGCTGTCTTCTTTACTATTACTCATTGCAACTCAAAAGCCTGATGAAAACTTGGGAGATGCAACATTTTAAATATTCAGAACATTGCTGTTTCTTTGCTTAAGGTATATGAGTTTCGGGATTTTTTTTCCCCTCAAAGTCAGGACCAATACTGCTGTTTCTGAAATACATAGACTGCTTTGGTTTTTATATACACTTCAGTAGCCTTTGCAAGCTTGCTGCATTTTTTGTGTGCGCATGTGTGCATAGTTAATCTTTAAAATTTGAAGTCTGTCTTTATATTCATGATAATAAAAATTTTGCCATCCCCTCCTTACTTAAAGTGACTTTTTAGTAGGTTACTTTGTAAATGTCACAAACTGTGCAGTTGTTGCTAGGTAATTTTTTTTTTCCTCCTCCTTATCTCCAGTTTGTACAGCCTTAGAAAAGAATGGTTGCTGGTCTTGAAATTCTCTGCTTCCTGTCGCCCCCATTTTTTTGTCCATTTATACAAACCACCAAAAACTTGGAATGACTCCTTGCTTACGTTAAGGTTTTACACTGCTGCCCTTTCTTGTCTTTGCACCCCTTGACATGTAAAAACCAGGAGCAGTTATTTCAGAAAATTTCTTTTGCCTTAAATTTTTTACTGTGTCTTCAGAGACACTATTTACTCCCTCGTGCCTCTCTTCACCCCCTGTTGGGAGTAGGTTGTAGTAGAAGAACAAGTAACTGTGCACTCAGGGAATAGAGCAAACTTAATATCGAAACGGCTTAAAAGAGTCTTATCCACAAGTTCCTCATTAAATTTCTGTGTACAGTAGATGTCAAAGAACTGCTCAGTCTTTGAAGAAGTTTACTATTTCTTCACAGAAGAACACAGAAATTTAATGAGGAATTTGTGGATAGGACTATTGTTCAGCAGCTCATTGTTTATGGTTCACCTGTCATCATTCTCCCCGTCCCCTGCACTCCTGAGTACGGGATGTGTAAGGGACGCAGCAATGGAGGGCAAATCCATGCATCACTTAGCCAGGAAAAAAAGGACCGTACCCTGTGGTGGCAAAGTCATCTCACTGGTGAACACTGCCAGTGCACTGTCTTCTGCCTGTTTCGGTGTGGAGTTTTTTTGTTGTCCTTATTAAAACTAATTATACTTATAAAGGGGCATAACAGCTGAAGTCTTTTGCCTCCAGCAGCAACTGGGTGCCAGGATGTTTGGCAGCAATGCCAGCCTAAGATATTCCTGATCCTCTTTTTTTCTTTTTTCCCCCCACTTATTCTTGTCCCCTCAGTTCTACTGACAGAATGGTTTGTGGGATTATGTTTTGAACCAAATAAGGGAACAGATCTGGCTTAAAATGCAGGCTTGTTCTTTTTTCCATGTAAAATCTTAAAAAAAAAGAAAAAAAAAAGAAAAACCCACGATTTGTGGCTTCAGTGAGAAACGCTTCAGTTGTCTTGCTGTAGCTTGAGGGGGATGAGAAGGGCCTAAACTTCTGCTGAGAAATGTGAACAATTTGTGAATGCACACCTGTGTTACCACCAAACTCTTCATGACAGAGCAACTTACTTAAATCTACTACCATTACCTTTCATTCCAGATCTTGAAGATACGTTGGCTATGGAGCATTAAGCTGCAGACACAAGGTGTTCAGAAACTCCGGTATTCAGAAGTGCATCTTGCATAACAACCACTGCTCATGTCAAAGCAGGGATTTATCTGTGGTCAAACTAAACAGCTGGGAAGTTAAAGGGGAAATTCTGTTTCAGGGTAGCTCTGTCTAGCTTGGCTCCTCCAGTTACAAGTGCTGTAATCAGTAAGGCAGTCTGCAAGCACTCAAGTGAAACTCTGTACTGGTCTCCCTCCCTATAAATTCTTCCTGCTAATGCAACGAAGTCATTTGTGTGGAAATTCCTCCTGTTCGGTTACCGTATACAGTAATTTAGATCTGTGCAGACTTCTTGTTGTAAATAGAGTGAGGTTTAGTTTAAAGGTTGTGAGAGAACACTGCAGGTATGTAGGTTCTAGAAAACCTTCTGCTACCAGAAGTCCTTTTTTATCCTTTCCCTAGAAAGTCATATGGAGATTGAAATTATTCCCAGCTTCATCTACCTACATTTTTTTAAAAAACGTGCATGAATTTCCATAGTCAACTTTACAAATGTCAGTATGCTTAAATGATGTTTATGGTTGCAAATGCGAAATTTTAAGTTGAGATTTTTCTGCTACTACTGGCCAGAAATTTGTGAATTGATTGTTGGGGATAAGGGTTGTCATTGGTGAATGGTCACATCTTCACAAACACACACATAAATTATTTCAGTGAATTTGATCAAAATTGTTCGTCTGGAAAGGGCAGAATTTATGCTGAGAGGAGACACTTCCTGACCTGACTGGGCAATAGCCTCATGACTGGGTGCTCCCTTAGGACATGGAAAAACCCAGGCAGAAGGTCTTTAATTCAAATGAGAGACAAAAAAAATTGAACCTATTTCCCAAATCCCATCTGTACGTTTGCCTCTCTCTTCATCCTCCCCCAGATTTTCCAGTCTTTCTTTTGTTCCAGTATAGAACAAAAATCCAGAAATACCAATTTATTTTTTTCAAAATAGGATTCTTGTTCACCAGCCCACCCTATTATTCTTAGCAACAATAGATATTTGAAAGGAAGCCCTGTGAAATGGAGTAGATTGTGCAGTCATTTTGAGATATTAGCATCTTTGTAATGCAGTTCAGATAATTAAAACATGTCTTGACATTTTTGTGTGTGTAGCAGGGACTGGGCAGAGGAGAAAGGCAAGTGAAAAAAAGAGCAGAAAGCTTCCTACAATTTCCTACATGCTTGTGATGATGCTAAAATGGGTCATTCTGAGGTTAACTGAGGCAATCGCCAAGAGGTGTTTAGCAGGCCACATGACATTATTTTAGCAAAGGAGGTAGCTGCACAAGGCATTATTCTGTTTGGATGCTAAATTAGTAGGGCCAATTTGGGGGCTAGAATTTGTCTTGGCTGGTGGTGGGTTACCTAGGAAACAAGGATTAAACTTTCCCCCAGAAAATCCTAAATGAGGAGAGGAGTTTATATTTTTAGGAAGAGTGTTTAGCTTTGTGTTGTATACATACTTACACATGCATGTATGCATGCCTGACTTAAGTATCACAAAAAAAAAGAATCACATAAATGCTTTCTTTTTGTGGTGTCTTCACAATAGAGGAGATAGGGTCTCAGGTACATCAAGCTCAGAGAAGGCTGAAGAAGAGAGAGATCATTTATCTTTAGGCAAGTTACTGGCTATTTAGCATTTTCCCCAGAGATCTGCAGTTCAAAAGGGGGGGGTGAAGATTACCTGACAGTTACTTCCAGAGTTTCTGGGAGTAACTTGCTGTGTTATACATGCAACGTGGCATTGTAATCCCTGGCATGGTGGTATCTGAGGCAGCCTGCATCTGGGCTAATGCGCAGCTTGGTTTTGTAATATTTAGAAGAACTTTAATTGCAGTCTTTGAATGAGAAGGAGTAGATAAGTGCAGATTGTTTCTAATTTTATAGTAGTCTTGATATCTTCTGAGACTTAAAGTTCGAAGAATAAGTTTTGGTATTATTCAAAATAAACTGTTTTCACAGAAAGTTTATAACTCCAACTACAAGAATTTGGAGCCCAGGCTGCCAGCTCTGCAGTGCGTAACTTACTCCATTTTAGTCTTTTGTCTGGAGGCCTCTGTGTACTGCCTGGTAGGGCTGTGGGTGATAGCTTAGATAAACCATGCTGAGGATAGTGTAAAATATTGTTAAAACGATTGTAAAAATAGTAACTTGGTACTACACGTTCTTGCTGTGACATTCTCATCATCCCAGCTTAGCTTGCTGTCAGAAAAGGAAGTCTCTTTCTATACTTAGCATAGGAGGGCGTATCTAGCCAAAAGAAGAGTGAGCTTGGCTCTTATCTGCCACCTCCATCATTAGTGCAGTTGGGAGCAAAGGCCTTACTTCAGAGCTGTGCTTGAAGGTGAAGGGTTGGGGGATTTATTTCTTTATTTTGACTTGCTTTGGGATTTTTGATGCTCTTTGCACAGGAGGTGAGCAGAATCAGGAGTGTTTGTAGTCAAAGCATTGGCCGCCCAGAGCCATCAAAACTCTGCTGTGGTGTTCCCTGGGCTTCCCATTTCACTCCCGTGCTGTGCCTTGAGAGGAGGACATGCTGCTCCTTGAGAGGAGGACTTCCTCCTGAAGTCCATGCTCCCTCTGTCTCACGTGGTTTCTAAAGCTGTTTATGCTGCTTTCACTCCACCTTTCAAATACATAGCTTATTTTCCGTAGCACAATTCCTTTGGGCCACAGCTACCTCATTCCAGTGGCTTTCCTAGCCCCATGATCTGCCTAGTTATTAGGCTGTTCTCCTTCATCAGTCATCTTGTAAGTCAGCTAATAGCTGCTTTTGCCAGCTGTTGAGACAATCTCATGGAGACAGTGACTAATAAGAACGGTTAATACATTGGAATAGAAAGAGGAGAATACTTCCAGGGATGGGGACTCCACCACTTCCCTGGGCAGCCTGTTCCAATGTTTCACCACTCTTTCAGTAAAGAAATTTTTCCTTACATCCAATCTAAACCTCCCCTGCCGCAACTTGAGGCCATTTCTGGTTGAGACAATCTGTTGAGACAATCTCATGGAGACAGTGACTAATAAGAACGGTTAATACATTGGAATAGAAAGAGGAGAGACTTCTGTATTTGAACAGGCAAAAGTGGCAGTAACACAGTAGATAATTTCAGTAGTGATGTTACTGAGGAGGCCAGTCTTCACAGAGGAGATACAGACCTGTAACTAAATTGATTAAGATAGGCTTAAGTTAAGTGCCTTGCCCTCATAGCCATATTGGTATGTATCTGTGGTGGTGGTTGTCTGTCTTTTTTCTTCTCCTAATCTTGCTGGCCTGCTCTAAGAGTACAGACCTGGTGTTTTCTCTCAGCTGGACTTGGGAAGAAAACAGAGTTTGGGTGGCATATGTTGCACAAGGTAAATTGGTAGGGGCTTGCAAGTGTACCCCCCTCAAGATTGCCTTGAAAGCATCTGCTCTCTGGAGAACTCCAAGAAATGTCCTTGCTTTGGAAGAGACTAGTCCAGAGTACACTTCTGCAGACTTTTTTTGGGGGGAGAGGGGAAGGAGTTTGCTTCTGGCACACCCAAAATTGGTTACACTTGTTCTGCAGTAATGCGCAGAGATGGCTGGGCTGAGCTGTACTGCTCCATGTGGATTTCCCAGCTCAGCTGGCATTCACCAGCAGTCTCTGAGCCCAACAGTTGGAGCCTTGTTCACAGATGCCATACTTGCTGAAACTTCCTCTGTATTAGAACACAAAAAAATTGTTCTCCCCTGCTTGCTTTTATAATTTTGCTTTCTTTTTAATGCTTATAACAGTAGCAGTTGTGCTGTGAGGAAGAGGTATGTATATGTGTACAAGCATATTTAGGTGTATATATATAAACACACACACAAAATTTTGACAGGGGCTGGTAACAGTGCAGCACAAGTGATGTAAACAATTCTGCATCCTTTTGTAAGACAATGGAAAATGTCAAAGATGAGTTAAAGGTCAACCTAATTTTGTGGGTTTATATAACTGCATTTTTCTCTAAAATGTTTTTTTCTCTTTACTGTGAGACTCCCATGAACTGAAGCTGTGTACAAAGCAAATTACACTGC